>NC_054377.1:1660000-1770000 GCF_017654675.1 Xenopus laevis
ATACCTGCCAATACATGTATTGATGGCAATTTACAGGGGGAGGGGCTGGAAGTCTGTGACACAAGCAGTGGGAGGGACTAGGAAACGCTGATGGCAGCTTATAGGGGGTCTTGTACCCAGTTGGAGGCTACAGTGCATTTGTAGAAGATGGGTAAATGTAGGAGTTACTAATATGTGTTGAGTACTAGGTAGGGTTGCCACCTGGAGATATTTTACCGGCCTACCCAGTAAAACACCTGCCAAGGCCGGGGACGGTATAATAAATTTACTGGCAATGTAGTTGCCGATAAATTTGTAATACCCTTAACAAAAGCCCTTGGCCCTCTGCTGGAAACGTACCTTTTCTCCACCTTCTGGCCTTAGTGTGACGTGGCTCCGTCCCTTTTGTGTAACGGTTCATATCCGATTCCCCACCCCCTTTTGCATCATGGCCCACCCACTTTGTTCCCGCCCCCACCGCCGGCTGGTATAAATTTTCTGAAAAGGTGGCAACCCTGGCACTGGTATAATATGGATCTATTGTGCAGTGTTAATAACAGGACTGGTTTCCATGCAGCCCACCAGAGCCTGTCCTTCCCAACTCCTAAAAAAATCTCACCATAGAAAAGGTTAATTTATACCCAAAGCCTCTCACTCGTTCTTACCAACCCCAAATATACCCCCCCCACACCCCTGCCTGGAATCTTATGCGCTGAAACCCTCCGCGCTACAAAAACTAGGTCAAATGAGAGAAACTTAACTAATTATTTACATTGGATAAAGCTTCAGGGGGAAGAGAACTGAAAAGAGTTGAATTTGATGTTGTTATAATTAAGATCCAGGCGGAAGGGAAGTTGACAGGTAGAGATTCTCTTTGTGATCACCTGTGTGAGAGCCGACCATAAACGACCTGACAACAAACAAAAAGGAGGCAAAAGCCCCCGTGCGTCTGATCTTCTCTGTGTTCTCCGTAACTCGCTCTTGGCTGGTTCAGGACTTTTACCGCTCGTAGCGTCAGGAATCCCCAAAGAATCTGATCTTTCCACTAACAAAATACAAAATGCAGGATTAATAAAATAATCCTTTGAAACTGACACTTGTGCCGCGGGCAATCTCCTCGCCTGCCAACTGCCAGAAACCTCCGCTTTTTCTTCTTTTTCTTTTTTCATTTTCCCCGATTCCTGCACCTTTTGTACACAATTCCCAGGACCGACCGGGTCAGACTTTGTTAACAACAGCAATTTTATCACTTGTGTTTCTGTAAATGAGTAAAAACGGACTCCGGCCGGCTACGGGCGATTTATTGTCAACTGGGAAGACTTTCCGATGATAAATTCAATTGTATGGGGGGGGGGGAGACTGCGCTACGGACGCACACGATAAATCGATTTATAGGGACAAAACATCTTACAGTTATGTATTTACTAACCCCAGCCTCGGGAAATAGGTAAACTGCTTATAGTTGTAGTTGAGATGAAATAAGACACATGTTGTGTACATCAAGTTGATACTCTTGGCTTCAGTAAATCCCAACTTCCCCTCAAAGTCAGGAGAATAACATCCCTAAATCAATGTATTCACCTTTGTATAATGTGACATATTCCAAAGCCAAAGGCAAGAAGACATATTTTGTATTACTATTCACTATTCACCAGACTCAGTTGCTTAGAGCAAGCAGAGGCATCATGCCTACTCAACTCATAGCCAAGTGTACACTTTATTGTGATACGGAGAGGCCACAAAACATCTACTTGGTATAATATTGTAGGGTACTAATTACATATAAAGCTCCTGGTAACTGTAATGTAGGCCCAGGGGTAAAATGACTTCTTCCTGACCAGAGGTTTTATTAAGGGGTGGAATCACATGGCTCTTCATCTTCGGAGTAAGAAGAAGCTTATTAGCCTAAGGGAAGGAGGACCCTTAGTAAAGTCAGGGAAAGGGACGCCAAGATCAAAATATAGATAAAAGAGATGTTGTAGTAGAACAAAGTAGGAGTGCTAGATAGGAAGGGTAACTATAAATAGCAGCCTGTGCTCCACCAAGCAAATTTAGTGTGGGGTGGTTTCCCAGGAGGTACTCCCTGGCCTTAAACTCCCTGACAATACACTGATACATTTGCATATACCGAGAAGTATCTACTGCCGTTTGGGAATAAATCATCATTTGGTTTAAGAACCACTGGTGTCTTTATTGTTTTAAGATATCTCTCTATCTTTCTATCTATCTCTCTGTCAATTATCTATAATTTATCTATCTGTCTGTCTGTCTATCTGTCTCTCTATTTATTAATTATCTATCAGTTATCTATCAATCTATCTCTCTCTCTCTCTCTCTCTCTCTGTATATATATATATATCTATATCTCTCTGTCTTTCTATCTTTCTATCTATCTATCTATCTATCTATCTATCTATTATCTATCTATCTATCTATCTATCTATTATCTATCTATCTATCATATATTTATCATCATCTATTTATTATCTATCTATCTGTCTGTCTATCTATCTATCTATCTATCTATCTATCTATCTATCTATCTATCTATCTATCTAATTATCTATCTATCATCTATCTATCATCTATCTATCTATCTATCATCTATCTAATTATCATCTATCTATCTATCTATCTATCTATCTAATTATCTATCTATCATCTATCTATCATCTATCTATCATCTATCTAATTATCATCTATCTATCTATCTATCTATCTATCTATCTATCTATCTATCTATCGATCGATCTATCTATCTATCTATCTATCTATCTATCTATCTATCTATCTATCTATCTGTACAATATCTATAAATTGCTTCTTTGCTAAAGTTGAATTTTTCCTTGTAATTTGCACTTTGTTTGTGAAGGGAGTTATTTCCGGGGGGGAAGATGCATCTCATTCCAGACTGTGATAACACTGCTAAATATTCTTTATTCTTGTTCTATTAATTATTTATAAATTGTCAACACATTTCACAGGACTGCAGACATTGTGAGAGCTGGGAATCTATGGAGAGTAAGTGAGCAGGAGAGACATAAGGAATCAGAAGATGTGGCATAAGGGGTGCAGGAGGCAGAAGTGGAATCAGCGGGGCTGCAATATTGTAAGTGGTACATTCACTCTCTGGCAACAAGATTTTCTTTGGAATACAGGGATAGTAAAAACCTCCTTAAAGGAACATCACATACACTTAAATATGCTGGTTCAATCCTTCACAGAAAGAAATAGCTAAACTGGAATAGATTTTCTTTTATTTCTCTTGGTACAGACTATGAGCAAATTTAGGGGCTGTTCCTGCTGAATTGTGCTTAGTACAGGGAATACCTATGCTGCCATAGTTTTATGGGATCTCTCTGTACAGACTATGAGCAAACTTAGGGGACTGTTCCTGCTGAATTGTGCTTAGTACAGGGAATACCTATGCTGCCATAGTTTTATGGGATCTCTCTGTACAGACTATGAGCAAACTTAGGGGACTGTTCCTGCTGAATTGTGCTTAGTACAGGGAATACCTATGCTGCCATAGTTTTATGGGATCTCTCTGTACAGACTATGAACAAACTTAGGGACTGTTCCTGCTGAATTGTGCTTAGTACAGGGAATACCTATGCTGCCATAGTTTTATGGGATCTCTCTGTACAGACTATGAGCAAACTTAGGGACTGTTCCTGCTGAATTGTGCTTAATACAAGGGAATATCTATGCTGCCATAGTTTTATGGGATCTCTCTGTACAGACTATGAGCAAACTTAGGGGACTGTTCCTGCTGAATTGTGCTTAGTACAGGGGATATCTATGCTGCCATAGTTTTATGGGATCTCTCTGTACAGACTATGAGCAAATTTAGGGGACTGTTCCTGCTGAATTGTGCTTAGTACAGGGAATACCTATGTACCATAGTTTTATGGGATCTCTCTGTACAGACTATGAGCAAACTTAGGGACTGTTCCTGCTGAATTGTGCTTAGTACAGGGGAATACCTATGCGGCCATAGTTTTATGGGATCTCTCTGTACAGACTATGAGCAAACTTAGGGGACTGTTCCTGCTGAATTGTGCTTAGTACAGGGGAATACCTATGCTGCCATAGTTTTATGGGATCTCTCTGTACATACTATGAGCAAACTTAGGGACTGTTCCTGCTGAATTGTGCTTAGTACAGGGAATACCTATGCTGCCATAGTTTTATGGGATCTCTCTGTACAGACTATGAGCAAACTTAGGGACTGTTCCTGCTGAATTGTGCTTAGTACAGGGAATACCTATGCTGCCATAGTTTTATGGGATCTCTCTGTACAGACTATGAGCAAACTTAGGGACTGTTCCTGCTGAATTGTGCTTAGTACAGGGAATACCTATGTGCCATAGTTTTATGGGATCTCTCTGTACAGACTATGAGCAAACTTAGGGGACTGTCCCTGCTGAATTGTGCTTAGTACAGGGAATACCTATGTACCATAGTTTTATGGGATCTCTCTGTACAGACTATGAGCAAACTTAGGGGACTGTTCCTGCTGAATTGTGCTTAGTACAGGGAATACCTATGCTGTCATAGTTTTATGGGATCTCTCTGTACAGACTATGAGCAAACTTAGGGGACTGTTCCTGCTGAATAGTGTCTAGTACAGGGAAATATCTCTGCTAGTTTATGCCAGTTGGGTTTAAAGCAACAAAGAACTGAGAGGCACACTCATCCCTTGGATATTATAATGTAAACCCTATTTAATTTATGGGATTGATGAACTGTTCCTCATGGGCAGGTCTCAGGCTCTTAGACAAAATATTGTCCATCTACCTATTTGGCTTTTTGACCAGATCTGTTGACTTTTTTCCCAGTCAGTCGGATACTTCAATGATCTGCAAAGTGATGTTGATTGGATGAGGTTGACAACCACTGCCCGAGTATTTGGGCCCCTTGACTCCCCCAGATAGAAATGTTGATGACTTTAGAGCAATTCGGATGAGCAAGAAATCAAAGAATATCGAATTGCCTTAATCCTTGTGCCGGAGTCAGTGGGAATATGCTCAGTGGGGAAAGTGCCTGTGCCCAAGAGGTGTGTAAAGAGACGAACGGCGTGTCTGTTTTAGCCGAATCTGATGGCGTTTAGGGTGATTAGCATATCTGAGGTATACATCCCTTTAGACACCAACTTGGTGCCTGTAGAGCAAAAAGACAGGTATTTAAGTAACCATCTAAAAGTCTAATTATATGGAATTTGCATTCCTTTTATGCCGGGATTGTGCTTTTGTAAAGCAGTGACAGAGACTCCCGTCGCTTCCGACTCACCAATTCTGCTTCTGATAATATCACATTTCTTACATATTGGGGAGGAAAAAAAAAGAGCGTCGGGGCCCAGCGCAGCATACGAAATTGACTTGTTTTAATTCCACCAGATGCACGGACATATGTTTAATTTAAAACGAAGGCAGGGCGTCTTTCTATTTGAGTGCAATATTGATATGAAAGAGCACTAATATAATGCCTGTTCTTGTCACGTTTAAAGAGAAATGAGAGCGTGCCGCTAGTTACAATTCCCCCAGACCCGCCAGTGCTTTTCAGGATGTTAAATATCATTTGTCTCCTCTTTATCTCCTCTATCTGCAGGCGAAAGGGAAAGGGAGAAGGGAAAGGATCCGTTTTTGAGTTCAAATTTCCCACCCAGTTCTTGGCCTCCTGTTGTGGTCTTCAGAATGTTCCATCACTGTTTATGGTCAAAAGTAAGGGGACCCCTGCTCCCCAACATCTCATTCCCAAATCAAAGGGATGAATATGAAGTTGCCCTTTGCTGATACAACTGCCCCTGTGGCTGTGCTTCTGGGAAGGTTCTCACTAGATGTTGGAACATTATTGCTGGGAGTTACTTCCATTCAGCCACAAGAGCATTAGTGAGGTTGGGCACTGATGTTAGGGATCAGGCTCACAGTCGGGGTTCCATCCCACAGGGGTTCAATTGGGTTGTCCCTCCTTTTTACTGCTATAACTGCCCCTACTCTTCTAGAAAGGTTCCCCCTAGATGTTGGAACATTGTTGCTGGGAGTTACTTCCATTCAGCTGCAAGAGCACTAGTGAGGTTGGGTGCTGGTGTTGGGGATCAGACTCACAGTCAGGGTTCCATCCCACAGGGGTTCAATTGGGTTGCCCCTCCTTTTTACTGCTATAACTGCCCAGTGCTTCTGGGAAGGTTCCCACTAGATGTTGGAACATTGTTGCTGGGAGTTGCTTCCATTCAGCCACAAGAGCATTAGTGAGGTTGGCACTGATTTTGGGGATCAAGCTTACAGTCGGGGTTCTAACTCATGGGTTCAGTTGGGTTGAGGTCAGGGCTCTGTGCAGTTTCACCTCCCATCCATTTAGTTCTGTCTACATGTATTTGTTGGGCCCTAGGAGACCCATCTGATACTATTTGGTCCCTCCTTTATCACAGCCAAGGTTGTTGCCTCAGACTATACTAGTTGGTGCCTGAAGGATTTTGGGCAAGTTCAAACCATTCTGGTGCCTGCTGAACTCCCAGCATCCCCTGACAACCAGTGCCTTGTAAATAAACAATGGCCAGAGGGCTGCAGGTATCATACCTTAAGCCCAAACATTGACTAGCCACCTGAAATCAAATATGTAAATGAAATTGTCTCAGTGGAATATATCAACATTTTATAGCCTGGGGCAAGAACCTTTTCTTCATTAACATTTTAGAAAGCTAAACCATTCTGCTTAATAATAATAATAATAATAGTGGATTCTCCATTCTTTTCCAGAAAACTCTGGGTATTTTATGGATTTTGAAAAGATAATTTTGCCTGAAGAACCCCCCCCCCCCAAGAAATGTTATTGTCTATAACTCAAATACAATGTCCTTATAAGGAACACTCACTGCCGAGTCTTAAACTGTATCCAGACTCAGGTTGCCTCCTTTCCATATTCTAAAAGCTGATCGAAGATTGGGAGATCACCATGTCAATCTAGGAGAGTCCTGCCCAGTTTTCCCAATTAGGAAGGTCAAAACTGGACAACACTACTCCAGAAGCACAAGAACTATTAGTAGGGAATGTGAAGTTTTTATGGGGGAATCAGACGGCCACTGGTTCCAGTGAAACCTTAAAGCTACAGGGTACAGTGACAATTCCGTACTTCCTACTTTGTGAAACAGTTAGGGGGGGCCTTTTCCTCTTTCAGCACAATAATGCTCCCCATGCACAAAGCCAGGTCCATACAGAATGGGGTTGTTGAGATGGGAAGAACCTGACCTTAACCCAACTGTGGGATGAATTGGACCTCTGCCTGTGACGCTGATCTCCAATATCAGTGCCCAACCTCATTTATGCTCTTGTTCCTGAATGGAAACAACTCCCAGCAACATTGTTCCAACATCTAGTGGGAACCTTCCCAGCAGAGTTCAGCAACCCAACTGAACCCCTGTGGTATAAATTGGAACCCCAACTGTGAGACTGATTCCCAACATCAATGCCCAAACTTACTAATGCTCTTGTGGCTGAATGGAAGCAACTTCCAGCAAAAACTCCCAGCAACAATGTTCCAACATCTAGTGGGAATCTTCCCAGAAGAGATGGGGCAGTTATAGCATCAAAGGGAGGGGCAACCCAACTGAACCCCTGTGGGATGAATTGGAGCCCTGACTGTGAGCCTGATCACCAACATCAGTGTCCAACCTCACTAATGCTCTTGTGGCTGAAGGGAAAAAACTCCCATCAACAATGTTCCAAAATCTAGTGGGAACCTTCCCAGAATAGAGAGGCAGTTATAGCTGCAAAGGGAGGGGCAACCCAACTGAACCCCTGTTGGGTGAATTGGAACCCCGACTGTGAGCCTGATCCCTAACATCAGTGCCCTCACTAATGCTCTTGTGGCTGAAGGGAAGCAACTCCCAGCAACAACTCCCAGCAACAATGTTCCAACATCTAGTGAGAACCTTCCCAGAAGAGCAGGGGCAGTTATAGAAGAAAGAGAGGGGCAACTTCATATTAGTCTCCTTGGTTTGGGAATGAGATGTTGGGGGGTGCAGGGGTCCCCATACTGTTGAAGTACAGTTTACATAGGAAGGGATCTCTCACAATTGTAACTCAGTCTTCCCTAGTATTACGTTTCTCTTCTGGTTTGGATAAAACTCTTACAATTCTCACAACAAGCTGTTACTAAATATCTTTACTGTATTTATTATAAAAAAAAAATCCACAAACATCCAAACAGAAAGGGTTTTAATCAGCCGACCATTTTGGCCAACAATAAGTTTATTCCGGTGAATAGAAGGACACAGACGGCAGACGCTGGGGAGCCTTAACTGCCACTCAGTGCGGAAAGCAATGTATAATCTATATCTTGATTTATAAAGGGAGGCCTCACAAAGGGACGTGTCAGTCTCCCCTCTATACAGCCAAGGTGCTTTAAGTATAGTGTTTTGTGCAAACATTCCCAGGATGCAGGCAAGTTTGCCTTTAATCATGCACTTAAGCTAAATAATACATTCGGAATGTCATAACCAAGAGGACAGTCATATTAAAGAAATGTGATTTAACCCCTGTTTGCTTGGCCCAATAATACTCGCCTTTCTTTATCCTGGGACTGCTTGTCATTTATAATTTCCAGCCGACGGAGAGATAATGGATTTACAATGAAACCCTGAAGGCTTTCCCAGTAAAATGGAAATATAGGAAATAAGCGCCCGTGACATTAGCCGACGCACTCACAAATAAAAAATATATATATAGAAAAAAAGGGGAAGATAAAATATGTTTTCAGGTGAGCGCCGACCCGATGACAGAAAATAAATACAAGGTTTGAGCAGGAAGAGCGGTTTGGAGCTAATCGCAGTCTTTTCGATGCTTATGGTAAAATAAACTTTTTTTTTTCCCTGAACTTGGCGGCAAAAGGTTACAGAAATGTGCATTAAATGATGTCCTCCGAGACGCGCTTATAGGTTTGACATTCTACGTGGGAGGGCGGCTATTATCTGTCTGTGGAACGTCCATTGATTTCAATGCCGCGCCAGTAAATAGCACTCGGCCGATTGGCACTTTCCCTTGTGAATTGTATAAAGGAAAACATGAAAAATGATAAAACTTGCCATAAAACATGAGAAAGTATTTTAAACATTGATGGTTTCTGCCTGTCGCTAGCTTTTATATGTGATATAGTGAATAAAGTACCTCCTATTGTAAAATATAAGGATATTATAAGTTACCGAGGAGTTTCATGACCATATAAATACACGATGCCGAAAATATAAAAACGCTGAGGTGACTTCTAATATCCACATATTTTGTAACAGGGGGTACTTTATTTATTACAATACACAAGTCTTGTGACAGAAATGACATCACTAAGCTCTGATTGTAACTGATGACATCACTAAGCTCTGATTGTAACTGATGACATCACTAAGCTCTGATTGTAACCAATGACATCACTAAGCTCTGATTGTAACCAATGACATCACTAAGCTCTGGTTGTAACCAATGACATCACTAAGCTCTGATTGTAACCAATGACATCACTAAGCTCTGGTTGTAACCAATGACATCACTAAGCTCTGATTGTAACTGATGACATCCCTAAGCTCTGATTGTAACCAATGACATCACTAAACTCTGGTTGTAACCAATGACATCACTAAGCTCTGATTGTAACCGATGAAATCGCTAAGCTCTGATTGTAACCGATGACATCACTAAGCTCTGATTGTAACCGATGACATCACTAAGCTCTGATTGTAACCGATGACATCACTAAGCTCTGATTGTAACCAATGACATCACTAAGCTCTGATTGTAACCGATGACATCACTAAGCTCTGATTGTAACCGATGACATCACTAAGCTCTGATAGTAACCGATGACATCACTAAGCTCTGATAGTAACCGATGACATCACTAATATAAGGATATAATTTACAGGATCTTTATGGCTCCTGTGTTTTAAATGTTTATCATCCCATTAATTATTATTGTGTTTTATATATTATATTATTTTTAAAAAGTATTTCCTTTTTCCCCTGTAATAAGAAGATAGTGTAATTTACTTGATCCAAACTAGGATATAACTAGGGATGCACCGAATCCAGGATTTCGGAATTCGGCCAGGATTCGGCCTTTTCCAGCAGAATTTGGATTCGGCCAAATCCTTCTGCCCAGCCGAACCGAATCCTAATTTGCATATGCAAATTAGGGGCGGAGAGGGAAATCGCATGACTTTTTGTCACAAAACAAGAAAGTAAAAAATATTTTCCCCTTCCCACCCCTAAATTTGCATATGGCTGAATCTTTCGCAAAGGATTCAGGGATTCGGCAGAATCCAAAATAGTGGATTTGGTGCATCCCTAGATATAACTAATCCTTATTGGAGGCAAAACAATCCTATAGGCTTTAATTAATATTTAAATGATTTTTTTAGTAGATTTAAGATATGGAGATCCAAATTACGGAAAGAGCCCTTATCTTGAAAATTCATTCTGGATAACAGGTCCCATACCTGCACCCTGCCTGTAGGTAACTCCCATGCCCCAGACTCTCCCTTAATTATATGAATATTTGTGTTTATTCATAGGAGTGGGGCACACTGACTCACAGTAATAATTGGGCTGTTAAAATTCTTATTAAAGGGATACTGTCATGGGAAAAAAACATTTATTTCAAAATGAATCAGTTAATAGTGCTGCTCCAGCAGAATTCTGCACTGAAATCCATTTATCAAAAGAGCAAACAGATTTTTTTATATTCAATTTTGAAATCTGACATGGGGCTAGACATATTGTCAATTTCCCAGCTGCCCCAAGTCATGTGACTTGTGCTCAGATAAACTTCAATCACTCTTTACTGCTGTACTGCAAGTTGGAGTGATATCACCCCCTCCCTTTCCCCCCAGCAGCCAAACAAAAGAACAATGGGAAGGTAACCAGATAGCAGCTCCCTAACACAAGATAACAGCTGCCTGGTAGATCTAAGAACAGCACTCAATAGTAAAATCCAAGTCCCACTGAGACACATTCAGTTACATTGAGAAGGAAAAACAGCAGCCTGCCAGAAAGCATTTCTCTCCTAAAGTGCAGGCACAAGTCACATGACTTGGGGCAGCTGGGAAATTGACAATATGTCTAGCCCCATGTCAGATTTCAAAATTGAATATAAAAAAATCTGTTTGCTCTTTTGAGAAATGGATTTCAGTGCAGAATTCTGCTGGAGCAGCACTATTAACTGATTCATTTTGAAAAATTTTTTTTTTCCCATGACATATGTATTAAAAGTTCCACATATAAAAAGCATGAACGAATGAATTGAAAACACAGAAAAATACCAAAACCTCAAAATCCTCATTTACTCCAAAATTTTCATGCAAAAAAACTTCAAAAACTCTAAAACCTCACAGTAACCAGACATTTTACAGCTTGTTAAGGACAGCTCCCAATGACTTCTATGTGGCCTCAACATCTTTTAGATGGTGTACTATTACATTTCTTGTGGTTTTTACGCTTAATCATTTGGAACACGTTTTAAAACCATTCTTTGCGTGCAAGATATTTAGCGCTACAAAGTTCAGATCGTAAAAAAATTAAAACGTTAATAAATACGTCCCGTTGGTGAAGGAGAAGGAAAGGCTAAAAGTAAGTAAGCTTTATCAGAAAGATCTATATAAATACACCAGTAACCCCTCAAAGTAATGTTGCTCTGAGTCCTCTGTCAAACATCACATTTCTTTCCTTCTATTGTGTACTCATGGGCTTCTGTATCAGACTAACTGTTTTCAGCTTAAACCTCCAGGGCTTGGGCTTGAGCATGCTCAGTTTGTTCCTCTCTCCTCCTCCCCTTCCTGTGGAAGAAGGTAAGTGCTGGTGGGAGGTCTGGGAGGGTGGACAGAGGGCTCAGAGTTCAGGGGGATTTGTGATGGGGCCCATGCAGGGGGCAGAGTTGGGTCAGGGGTTGGGAGCTCGTGCGGTAGCTGGGGGGGGGGTCGGGCCAGGGGGTATGTGGGCTCCTGATGTGTCAGCCCTGGTGAACTCAGACCCCCAATCAGACGCTGTATATATTAGCATTTCCCTTGACCCCAGAGAGGGGTGGTCCACCACCCCTCTCTGGGGTCAAGGCAAGTGCAAATATATACAGCGTTGGACTGTGGAGGACCAAGTCATGCTTTTAGGGTCAGGTAGGAATGTGCAGGCCGGCACAATAGCCGCGGGTCTAGTAGGTTTGGGACAACTTCAACAAATATTTTGTGGGTCGCGGGCGTGTTCAGGTTGAGATCTTCTTCTGCTTCTTCCTGCCCTCGACCTCACTATGCGGCTTTTGGCTCCAGCAGCCTCAATTTATGGGTGCACACCTGTCCCCCCCTTTAGTGACATTAGACATGGGCGGGTCTGCGTGGTTTTCTAAATGTGGTGCCGGCTGGGTTTGGGACGTGTGGTTTGGGAGTGGGGGTTACGGTCAGGTGTGGGCTGAATTTTTGTTGACTACAGTAGGGGTTAAAGATTTCGAACTAATGTATCAGTGAGGTCCAGGGGGTACTGGGGTACTGGCCAAGGTGATGATGAAATAGAAACAGGTTAATGATAAGCCAACGAAGCTCTAATGTCCCTTTAATGTGCTAATTACCCCAGCGACTATGTGCAGAACCCCAGCAATGGAAATGTATTTGATACGGGTGGTGGTGCCTGTTTGAATGCCAACCTATGGAAAAGATGTGAAACACCCAAATAATTGCAAAAACCCAGGCATTTAAGGGATTCCGCCACCAGTAGAGTGCACAATGGCCCCATTATGTCTAATTATTACGACTTTAAGGCACATTATTAGGAAGTCATTGTGCTGCTGTTGGCAAAACAGCCGTGTCGTTGCTGCTCAGTAATTAAAGTCAGTAAAACAAACATGATCTTTCTCGTTCTGGGATTAGGAATCGCAGGAAGACACAAATCCTTTTAATCAATAACCCTGTCTATCTGTCTGTCTATTTTCTACCCGCGGAATAATGAATCCAGCTCCCAGCTGGCCCTTTTAATTACCATATGGTTGGATCTTGGCTGCTCCTTCTGCTTTATGTAGATTGCCATCATGAAAGAATAAAACGTGATAATGAGGGGAAGTGATCAGGCGCCGCAGCTAAACAAATTGTCTGACGCCCTACAAAGCCTTCGGAAAGTTTAACGAGGTTCCGACACAACTTGTTGTCCTTCCCCAAAGAGGCCGCCGAGTCGATCAGCTTTGAACTGAGAAGATGTTAATAAAACATCACATTTTTTGTTAATTATTTGGTTTTTGTCTTCCAGTAACGATTTCTGGTTTATCTTTATTCCATTTGTTCTGTCCTGGGATCTGTACCAGGTGAACATGTTCATTTAGGAACAGGGTATCTCTGGGCAAGCTGAACCCTAAGCAACCTCACTAGTAATTGCCAAAAAACTGGCCAACACCCATATTGCACCTCTTCTTAAAGGGCTCAGTCGCCTTAAAACTAAATGTAAGCAGAATTGTAAGAAATATTATATTTGGTCTTCATTTTAAATTTTTTGGTTGTTTTTCTTCTGCAGCTGCCAGGCTTCCAGTTTGGGTTAATTGCCCCAGAACCAGGAGGAATCAAAATGGAACAGGAAGAGTAGAGAGTAAACTGAAGCTTTTTGGTTGTCAGGGTCACCAACCCCCAACAAAGGCCGGAGGAGGAAAGCTGATCTTTTTCATTATTTTTGGGTTTATATCTCGATGGATAAATTGAGTTGAACTGGAGTTTTAATGTAAAGTCTAATGAGCTCAGACCTAAGACTTTAACCTGCTGGCTTTTCCTATTGGGGTAGGAAAGAGGGCGCCATTCTGTTGAGGTTTCCATCCGCCCGTTAGAATGTAAACCTGGAAAAGTCTCCTCTAAATCCCGATAAGTGTCGAAGTGACAAGTAACAGTCAGTAGATGGATGAAGACACGTGCGAGTGGAATTGAGCCTTTATGTTTATTCAGGTGACACCATAAGAAATGTTTTTTCCCTTTCTAAAAGCTGTTTTGGCAGCAGCAGGTCCTCCTGTAAATAACTGGGCTGAGGGGAAGGAGGAGGCGGATCAGAACAGTTCTGTCCGAATGTAGGAAAAGTAGGTTCTGACTGATGTACAATATCAATATATGTGTGAGATACAGATCATTATCACAAGGTTTGGGGGTGCAGGAGTATAGAGGGGACAGTGGGGTTCCTGACTGATGTACAATATCAATATATGTGTGAGATACAGATCATTATCCCAAGCTTTGGGGGTACAGGAGTATAGAGGGGACAGTGGGGTTCCTGACTGATGTACAATATCAATATATGTGTTAGAGATACAGATCAATATCCCAAGGTTTGGGGGTGCAGGAGTATAGAGGGACAGTGGGGTTCATGACTTATGTACAATATCAATATATGTGTTAGAGATACAGATCAATATCCCAAGGTTTGGGGGTGCAGGAGTATAGAGGGACAGTGGGGTTCCTGACTTATGTACAATATCAATATATGTGTTAGAGATACAGATCAATATCCCAAGGTTTGGGGGTGCAGGAGTATAGAGGGACAGTGGGGTTCATGACTTATGTACAATATCAATATATGTGTTAGAGATACAGATCAATATCCCAAGGTTTGGGGGTGCAGGAGTATAGAGGGACAGTGGGGTTCCTGACTGATGTACAATATCAATATATGTGTTAGAGATACAGATCAATATCCCAAGGTTTGGGGGTACAGGAGTATAGAAGGGACAGTTGGGTTCCTGACTGATGTACAATATCAATATATGTGTGAGATACAGATCATTATATACAAGGTTTGGGGGTGCAGGAGTATAGAGGGACAGTGGGGTTCCTGACTTATGTACAATATCAATATATGTGTGAGATACAGATCATTATTCCAAGGTTTGGGGGTGCAGGAGTATAGAGGGACAGTGGGGTTCCTGACTTATGTACAATATCAATATATGTGTTAGAGATACAGATCAATATCCCAAGGTTTGGGGGTGCAGGAGTATAGAGGGACAGTGGGGTTCATGACTTATGTACAATATCAATATATGTGTTAGAGATACAGATCATTATCCCAAGGTTTGGGGGTGCAGGAGAATAGAGGGGCAGTGGGGTTCCTGACTGATGTACAATATCAATATATGTGTGAGATACAGATCATTATCCCAAGGTTTGGGGGTGTAGGAGTGTAGAGGGACAGTGGGGTTCCTTTCTGATGTACAATATCAATATATGTGTGAGATACAGATCATTATATACAAGGTTTGGGGGTGCAGGAGTATAGAGGGACAGTGGGGTTCCTGACTGATGTACAATATCAATATATGTGTGAGATACAGATCATTATCCCAAGGTTTGGGGGTGCAGGAGTATAGAGGGGACAGTGGGGTTCCTGACTGATGTACAATATCAATATATGTGTGAGATACAGATCATTATCCCAAGGTTTGGGGGTACAGGAGTATAGAGGGACAGTGGGGTTCCTGACTGATGTACAATATCAATATATGTGTGAGATAGAGATCATTATATACAAGGTTTGGGGGTACAGGAGTATAGAGGGACAGTGGGGTTCCTGACTGATGTACAATATCAATATATGTGTGAGATACAGATCATTATCCCAAGGTTTGGGGGTGCAGGAGTATAGAGGGACAGTGGGGTTCCTGACTGATGTACAATATCAATATATGTGTGAGATACAGATCATTATCCCAAGGTTTGGGGGTGCAGGAGTATAGAGGGACAGTGGGGTTCATGACTGATGTACAATATCAATATATGTGTGAGATACAGATCATTATCCCAAGGTTTGGGGGTGCAGGAGTATAGAGGGACAGTGGGGTCGGTGTTGGCATTTTGTGAGCCCCAAATGAAAGTACAAAGCGAGTGGCTGAGATGCTCAATGTGCCTTTGCTGCAGAGGGTGGGAAAGAAAATCTCCTTGTTTGGGAAAATAAAAAGCTGATTTCTTGGCTGCAGAAGTAGCAGGTTTGATTAGTGAATGATAAATATGAGCTGATAATCAGTTTGTACAGTGCCCAGAATGCAATAAAAATGATTGGCCCATTACGCCTTGTGTCCGGTAAGCGCTGGAGCTGGTGGAACTCTGATTTATACACAACATCCCTGACTAAATATTCCATTTTAATACAGACTTTTTTCCCTTGTTTTGATCTTAATGCTGAATGCATCTTCTTTGGGGCATGTATAATTTATAGGGGATGTTTTATAGTGTCACCGAGCTGTTGGCATCCCATAATATTTTAAGAATCACACGTGTATCTGTGGGCGGCTAATGGCTGCCGGTGCTGGGAATGGAGCGCTAGCAGGTGGCTCAGAATTTACATTTTTATTGCAATGACCTCACTATTGTGTTCACTATAAAGAAAAAATATTACAAAGCATTAATGCACTTTAAGCATTAAATTACCCTTGATTTACGGGGGGATATCTCTAAATGAATTTGGCCGATTGAAGGAGGGTTATTTGCATGGGAATATACAGCCGCTAATGGCGGGAGAAGGGGCCGTAAATGTTCCACCTCGTCTGTTTCCTCTCAGATAAAACAACATCCCCCTTTTTAATTGTGTTGGGGGGGGGAATATTCCAGGCGGAAAAAAATGCGATCTCCGGCAAAGCTGATTCCCACCTTCACCTCCTTTGTATTAATCTGTTGTTATCATTAAGTTATCATGGGAAAGTATAATGACAAGACTTACCTCTACCCCAGGTGCAAGTGCAAAGGCAATGGGAAGTGTTTCCCCCTGATTTCAGGTTAAAAAACTGGTGCCAAATGCAGAGCAACCGAACTGATCCTGGGGAGACCCCTGCACCCCCTCTGCATGCACGACTGCTGAACAAAGGCAGTACCATAATCAGAGTGAGGGGTAATCATTTTTCTTCATTTCTTGCATGGGTGTATTTTAATGAAGACTTGTGGGCTAATATAATAAGTTAAGGCTGTATTTATCTGCTGTGGGTTCTGGGGTATTATACATGGAATTGACACTGTATTTATCTGTTGTGTGTTCTGGGTATTATACATGGAATTGGCACTGTATTTATCTGCTGTGTGTTCTGGGGTATTATACATGGAATTGGCACTGTATTTATCTGCTGTGTGTTCTGGGGTATTATACATGGAATTGGTCCTGTATTTATCTGCTGTGTGTTCTGGGGTATTATACATGGAATTGGTCCTGTATTTATCTGCTGTGTGTTCTGGGGTATTATACATGGAATTGGCCTGTATTTATCCTGCTGTGTGTTCTGGGGTATTATACATGGAATTGGCACTGTATTTATCTGCTGTGTGTTCTGGGGTATTATACATGGAATTGGCACTGTATTTATCTGCTGTGTGTTCTGGGGTATTATACATGGAATTGGCCCTGTATTTATCTACTGTGTGTTCTGGGGTATTATACATGGAATTGGCACTGTATTTATCTACTGTGTGTTCTGGGGTATTATACATGGAATTGGCACTGTATTTATCTGCTGTGTGTTCTGGGGTATTATACATGGAATTGACACTGTATTTATCCTGCTGTGTGTTCTGGGGTATTATACATGGAATTGGCACTGTATTTATCTGCTGTGTGTTCTGGGTATTATACATGGAATTGGCCCTGTATTTATCTGCTGTGTGTTCTGGGGTATTATATATGGAATTGGCACTGTATTTATCTGTTGTGTGTTCTGGGGTATTATACATGGAATTGGCCCTGTATTTATCTGCTGTGTGTTCTGGGGTATTATACATGGAATTGGCCCTGTATTTATCTGCTGTGTGTTCTGGGGTATTATACATGGAATTGGCACTGTATTTATCCTGCTGTGTGTTCTGGGGTATTATATATGGAATTGGCACTGTATTTATCTGCTGTGTGTTCTGGGGTATTATACATGGAATTGGCACTGTATTTATCTGCTGTGTGTTCTGGGGTATTATATATGGAATTGGCACTGTATTTATCTGTTGTGTGTTCTGGGGTATTATACATGGAATTGGTCCTGTATTTATCTGCTGTGTGTTCTGGGGTATTATACATGGAATTGGTCCTGTATTTATCTGCTGTGTGTTCTGGGGTATTATACATGGAATTGACACTGTATTTATCTGCTGTGTGTTCTGGGGTATTATACATGGAATTGGCCCTGTATTTATCTGCTGTGTGTTCTGGGGTATTATACATGGAATTGGCCCTGTATTTATCTGCTGTGTGTTCTGGGGTATTATACATGGAATTGGCACTGTATTTATCCTGCTGTGTGTTCTGGGGTATTATATATGGAATTGGCACTGTATTTATCTGCTGTGTGTTCTGGGGTATTATACATGGAATTGGCCCTGTATTTATCTGCTGTGTGTTCTGGGGTATTATACATGGAATTGGCACTGTATTTATCCTGCTGTGTGTTCTGGGGTATTATATATGGAATTGGCACTGTATTTATCTGCTGTGTGTTCTGGGTATTATACATGGAATTGGCACTGTATTATTTTGTGTTGTGGAGCATTATATATGAATGTGGCACTATATTTATCCCTACTTGTGTTGTGGTGTATTATTCATGGAATTGGTGCTTGGATAGGCTTAAGGAATCTTTGCAGAAAATGTTAGTAATCAGCCTCCCCAAATACAAAAATCACCCTTGGACGATACTTTTGTAGTAAAATATATAAAGGCAGAGACAAATGGAAAATGATGAAAGGGTTACTGCCTGCTTTGTATTTATTTGCCATGTATAGGATTAAAATAATTTTTTCACCTCGTACTGCTGACATATTGAGAAACAAACTAGAAGTTATCAGCTTATTACTACCAACCTCAGGGAGCAATAAAAGGTTCCTTCCACACCTTGGTTAATATTGCAGGTAACCAATTTTTCCAGGACTTCAAACTGTCCCCCGTCTGTTGCTAAACCTCTTCTGCCAAACCCCCCCCCCCCCACGTGCCCCTTCCATAATATGGGAAATAAAATTAGTTCTGACGGGTTGGCAGGTGTGACTTCGGGGAGGATAAAACAGGACAGAAAAAGGAGAAAAATATCTTGAAAACATCAATGTTCCCGTCACAAATGACTTCGCTGTCAGATTATTTTACTTCAAAGAGCAGGAGAAACAATTAAAACAGATAATTAATATAGTGTTTGACTTCTTGTCTCTTAATTACCGGGGTTTCTGGCACCTCCCTAATTATAAGAAGGTTATTTCGTTCTCTCTGTGTCTGCTGGCCTAACGAGTTTTATCTGATTAGCGAACATGTGACATTTATACCGACCTGTTTATAATGTTGTATAAAAATCAAATGTGCTGAGGATTGGAATGTAATAACCAGTGAGAAACATGGGCAACTTCATGAAGAAAAATGGCCGAGGGAATGTTGGCACAGAAGCCTGAGGGAAAGGGATCTCCAGTTGGCCTTTCCCTCAAATAAATTCAGCAAGTATATAGAAGACTGGTCTTTGGGTTCATAAAGCAATTTACATATAATGATGTCTAGGATCATGTAAAACATTATGGTTGATGGTTATTGTACCATGGCTGGAGGAGGAGTCCTCATGAGTGTGAGAGAAGGAGGGATGATGGTGGAAGGAGAGACAATGAGGAAGACCCAGATAACAATATCTTGACTCCCAAGTCCACTGGCAGAGGTTTGGGAAGTGACTATAAAAGAGTGGAGGTTGTTGGTTGAGCATTTGAGGTTGTATCTTGAGGTTTTATGAAGAAAATGTCCAACTTACTGATCATGAGGAAAGTGATTGAGAGAAAGTTGGCATTGACAGCTTTAGTAACAGGGATCTCCAGTTGGTTCTTCCATTGGTGCCCCAGGTTAGCTGTACCTATGAGCAGGCTGTACTCTTGAGTCCCTCATGAAGGGAAATTACTATGAAAGCCAGGAGGTTATTGGTGAACATTTGGCTGGAGGTTTTATGAAGAAGATGCCCAACTTACTTCAAATTACTGATCATGAGGAAAGCAGTTGAGAGAATATTGGCACAGAAGCCTGAGAGAAATCATCTCCAGTTGGTCTTTGCTTCAGATAAATTCGGCAGGTCTATAGAAGACTGGTTTTTGCGTTCATAAAGCAAATAACTGCTTGTGATACCTGGGATCATGTAGAGCATTAAGGTTGATATTCATTCTACCATGGTTGGAGGAAGAGCCCTCATGAGTGTGAGACAAGAAAGGATGTTGTGGGAGGAGACACAATGAGGAAGACCCAGATAACAATATCTTGACTCCCAAGCCCACTGGCAGAGACTTGGGAAGTGACTATGAAAGAGAGTAGGTTATTGGTGAAAATTCGGCTGGCAGTTTTATGAAGAAGATGCTCAACTTACTGGAACTTACTGATCATGAAGAAAGTGGCGGTAATGTTGGCACAGAGGCCTGAGGGAAAGTGATCTCCAGTTGGCCTTTCCTTCAGATCAATATAAATTGATATATTGAATATAAATTCAATATAGAAGACTGGTATTTGAGTTAATTTCAGCAATTAGCATCTTATTCTACCATGGCTGGAGGAAGAGCCATCATCAGTGTGAGAAAGAGAGGAAGGGATGTCGGTGGAAGGAGAGACAGATGACAGAGGTTTGGGAAGTGACTATAAAAGAGTGGAGGTTGTTGGTTGAGCATTTGAGGTTGTATCTTGAGGTTTTATGAAGAAAATGTCCAACTTACTGATCACGAGGAAAGTGATTGAGAGAAAGTTGGCATTGACAGCTTGAGTAACAGGGATCTCCAGTTGGTTCTTCCATTGGTGCCCCAGGTTAGCTGCACCTATGAGCAGGCTGTACTATTGAGTCCCTTTTGAAGGTCTTCAATGGCGATTTGCACAGGAGTAGGGCAATTTATGTTCAAAAATCTGCCATTAAAATATCTTTATTAAAGGAAGATGATAGCCCCACCACCACTACAACAATAACAAAAAGGTGGTAATATGACAATTTCAATTACATCACGGTTGCCTCTCCCTTGGGATCAAGGGGTCAGTACCATCTATAGATACCACTGCTTATACAACACACAGTCCTCCTCACTACATCTGTATGGACAAGAGGTGGTGCATAGATGTATTTACATGTTTTAACCCCCTATAAGAGCAGATAAGGTCTTTCACACCTCAACCACCCCCGCCCCAACAGCAAAGGAGTCTAATATTATTAGCCTCTCAGCTCTCTGCTTTAGACTCTCTGCTCATAACCTCTGCTGAGAGATTCCATGAAAGTATGGCATTCAGGGGCGCGCCGCCAATGAGGCGAGCTGAGACGCTCGCCTCAGGCGGCAACGCCGAAGCGGTTTCCAGGGGCGGCAAAAAGCCGCTCCTGCACCTTTAAGAGCCGAATTTCCGGTTTTTAAACCGGAAATTCGGCTTTACTAATGCGAGAGAGCGCAATTGCGCTCTCCGCATTAGTGTTCCTGCCTCCCCTCCCGACAAGTAAGTCGGCGAGGGGGGGCGGCATTGCAGGAGCCGCCTCAGGCGGCGCTTAGGTCCGAATCGGCGCTGATGGCATTGCCCATTACTAAGCACAATTCAGCAGGAACAGCCCCCTAAGTTTGCTCATAGTCTCTACAGAGAGATCCCATAAAACTATGGCAGCATAGGTATTCCCTGTACTAAGCACAATTCAGCAGGAACAGCCCCTAAGTTTGTTCATAGTCTGTACAGAGAGATCCCATAAAACTATGGCAGCATAGGTATTCCCTGTACTAAGCACAATTCAGCAGGAACAGCCCCTAAGTTTGCTCATAGTCTGTACAGAGAGATCCCATAAAACTATGGCAGCATAGGTATTCCCCTGTACTAAGCACAATTCAGCAGGAACAGTCCCCTAAGTTTGCTCATAGTCTGTACAGAGAGATCCCATAAAACTATGGCAGCATAGGTATTCCCCTGTACTAAGCACAATTCAGCAGGAACAGTCCCCTAAGTTTGCTCATAGTCTGTACAGAGAGATCCCATAAAACTATGGCAGCATAGGTATTCCCTGTACTAAGCACAATTCAGCAGGAACAGTCCCTAAGTTTGCTCATAGTCTGTACAGAGAGATCCCATAAAACTATGGCACATAGGTATTCCCTGTACTAAGCACAATTCAGCAGGAACAGTCCCTAAGTTTGCTCATAGTCTGTACAGAGAGATCCCATAAAACTATGGCAGCATAGGTATTCCCTGTACTAAGCACAATTCAGCAGGAACAGCCCATAGACTGTGTTTATTGCAATTTCTATCTTAGAATCTTAGTTGAAAAGGACTCAAGAAAGTCTGAGCTAATGGGATTTGACTTAAATTATCCTGCACACCCTGCGAAGAAGACATAGTCCCTGGGGGTCTTTCTCTCTTTATTTATACTGTATATATATATATATACAGTATATATATATATATATATATGAGTCAGTGTGTTGTGCTGAAGAGGGGCCTGTTTGTGCGGCTCTAGATCTCACTGAAGCACTTGCTGTTTTCAGAGAACACAGAGTTGCTAATGATTTTAATGAGTGCGACTTCTGGATTCATATTTATTTCAAAGAATATATCGCACTAAAATAAAATCAATGAGAAACATTAATTAGGGCCTTTTTAGCTGCCGTCTGTGTGTGTGTGAGTGTGTGTGTGTAGGTGAGTGTGTGTGTAAGTGAGTGGGAGTGTGTGTGTGTGAGTGTGTGTGTGTGTGAGTGAGTTTGTGTAGGTGAGTGTGTGTGTAAGTGAGTGTGAGTGTGTGTGTGTGAGTGTGTGAGTTTGTGAGTGAGTGTGTGAGTGAGTGTGTGAGTGTGAGTGTGTGTGAGTGTGTGTGTGTGAGTGTGTGTGTGTAGGTGAGTGTGTGTGAAAGTGAGTGGGAGTGTGTGTGTGTGAGTGTGTGTGTGTGAGTGAGTTTGTGTAGGTGAGTGTGTGTGTAAGTGAGTGGGAGTGTGTGTGTGTGAGTGTGTGTGTGTGAGTGAGTTTGTGTAGGTGAGTGTGTGTGTAAGTGAGTGGGAGTGTGTGTGTGTGTGTGAGTTTGTGAGTGAGTGTGTGAGTGAGTGTGTAAGTGAGTGTGAGTGTGTGTGTGTGTGAGTGTGTGTGTGAGTGTGTGTGTGTAGGTGAGTGTGTGTGTAAGTGAGTGGGAGTGTGTGTGTGTGAGTGTGTGTGTGAGTGAGTTTGTGAGTGAGTGTGTGAGTGAGTGTGTAAGTGAGTGTGTGTGTGAGTGTGTGAGTGAGTGTGTGTGAGTGAGTGTGTGTAAGTGAGTGTGTAAGTGAGTGTGTGTGTAAGTGAGTGTGTGTGTGTGTAAGTGAGTGTGAGTTATTGTTACTGCTTTTGAGGAGCGGCAGATGAAGAACGCTCGGGCTTTATTTCAGCGAAGTTGTCTGACATTTAGATGAGAGAATAAAGAAAAGAAAAAACCTCCCCAGTAACAAACACGGGAACAATTTCTGACGTCTCTTTGTCGTGCGCGGCGAGAAGAAAGGGGCCCAACTGCGAGATTTTACTTTGAAGCCTCGGAAATTTGTAATGAAAAATTTAAGATACAAGGGGAGGAAGAAAGGCGAGCGATTCAGTGGCTTCTGCATACATTAGCACTCGTAATTCCAACCAAAGGTTCCTTGTGTGTTTTCATAATTCCGACTGGAATAAATAACACGGGAGTCGCTTTGATACCCCCCCCCAATCATACGGGAGCCGCATCCATTAACAAATACGGGGGGACAATAATATTCCATCTCCAAGCGCTAATGAGACGGTCACTGCTCTTTAATTATTACAGACATGAAACTATGAGTTCAAAGGATCCCAGTGTCTTTGGGCAACACCGGAGAACTGTTTATTGCTCCATCAAACGAGCGCCACCCACATCTCTGCTTTTATATGTCACTTATTTTGCCTTTAAATCAGCGCCGTCACCCGGATCTTTCATTTCCCTTTTGGGAGGGTGTTATTTGTATTTAGAGACATTAAAGAGGACGTGTCAGGATTCGCTATTATAATACCTCATGGCAGCAATCAAAGCAATGACTCAAAGCAAAGATTTGTGAGCTGCTCATATATTCAAATTGTTTGGCTTTGTTGCCTCTGATCAGTGATATGCGACATACCAGCACCCCCCTGCTGTAACTCATAAGGATATTAGAAGTCCCTCGGGGGATTTGTGACCATATAAAGGCACAAGGCTGCAGGCTGAGTTATACAGGGAACTCTGAGTATCACTCATGTATTATAAGGGATAATGTACCCCCTACTGTAAATGATAAGGATATTAGAAGTCACTGAGGGGTTGTTCTGTGACCATATAAAGGCACAAGGCTGCAGGCTGAGTTATACAGGGAACTCTGAGTATCACTCATGTATTATAAGGGATAATGTACCCCCTACTGTAAATGATAAGGATATTAGAAGTCACTGAGGGGTTGTTCTGTGACCATATAAAGGCACAAGGCTGCAGGCTGAGTTATACAGGGAACTCTGAGTATCACTCATGTATTATAAGGGATAATGTACCCCCTACTGTAAATGATAAGGATATTAGAAGTCACTGAGGGGTTGTTCTGTGACCATATAAAGGCACAAGGCTGCAGGCTGAGTTATACAGGGAACTCTGAGTATCACTCATGTATTATAAGGGATAATGTACCCCCTACTGTAAATGATAAGGATATTAGAAGTCACTGAGGGGTTGTTCTGTGACCATATAAAGGCACAAGGCTGCAGGCTGAGTTATACAGGGAACTCTGAGTATCACTCATGTATTATAAGGGATAATGTACCCCCTACTGTAAATGATAAGGATATTAGAAGTCACGGAGGGGTTGTTCTGTGACCATATAAAGACACAAGGCTACAGGCTGAGTTATACAGGGAACTCTGAGTATCACCCATGTATTATAAGGGATAATGTACCCCCTACTGTAAATGATAAGGATATTAGAAGTCACTGAGGGGTTCTGTGACCATATAAAGGCACAAGGCTGCAGGCTGAGTTATACAGGGAACTCTGAGTATCACTCATGTATTATAAGGGATAATGTACCCCCTACTGTAAATGATAAGGATATTAGAAGTCACTGAGGGGTTGTTCTGTGACCATATAAAGGCACAAGGCTGCAGGCTGAGTTATACAGGGAACTCTGAGTATCACTCATGTATTATAAGGGATAATGTACCCCCTACTGTAAATGATAAGGATAAGGATATTCAACCAAGCTCAGACTAACCTGCCAGGAAACCAGTGAATCTCCAGGTTATCGGCACTTTTTGACAAATCACGCTCTCATATTTTTTACCATAGACTTGTGTACAAACACATTGATAACATTACAGGGGTGCACATAGTGGGCCCCAGGTGTAACTCTGGTTTTAACACTATTATTGCTGCCTATTTAGCCAGGCTGGTGAGGTTATAATGGGAGACATTTGTGGAGCTAAAAAGGGGCGAGGGAAAATATTGGGGTGGTACATTTGCAAATGCCAGGGGGTACAGCACAAGCTAGAGATAGACCCCTGATTGGCCGCTCTATATATGAGCTTTTCAGATTAAAGGGCAAATGAACCTGCAGAGCCCTGGCTATTCTATGTCCTCTGAGGGGATGTAATTGTATGTGACTTTAATTCTGATTGTACATCATAGAGAGCAATAGAAGAAATAACGAGACTGCACATAAACGTCGCCAAACGTTAATCCTGACCCATAAGAAAAAAATCATTTCTTCCTGAGAAATAAATGGCGATCCCTTTCGAGGCTTCGCTGCACACGGCGCCCGCTTCCCTCCCTCCGCCCCTTTGGTTATTTTAAATAAATGTTCCGTAAATGCAGCACGTCCCCCCCTAATTTGCAAATGATAGGAAACATTTCTCAAAAGGAGAGAAAAGTGTGAAATTTGTACATTAAGTGATTTCTATTAATGCCGGAAGGGTTCAATGACCCGGAAAGAATTAGCCGATCGGCGGAATTATCAGAATGAAAAATCGCCCTCATTTTGGCCTCGACGAAGGCGAATGTTGAACGCGAGGAAGAGTCGTTTCTGGGGAGGGTGAAACACAGATTGAGAAATTGGAACGAGTATTGATCCATATTTTCCCTATAATAACGACGTTCCAGACAGTCTTCACGGAGTCGCACGTTTTTGTTTTTTTACGGAAACAGCTGTTATTTCATCTCGTCGTTGTGCGGTGGAGCGGGGGGGGGGGGAAATTGTCTTTCTGATAAAAAGTAAAATTATGCGCAACGGCGGCGGCGCTTTCTAAGTGGGAAAACAGCTCTAATTAGGGAAGATTTCAGCAGGAACCTCGCTGGATCTCAGGCTGGTTTCCAACCACCAGACTTGAGCAACACACACTGGTAACGATGACTTTCAATGGGGGAACATCACTCGTAAAAGTATCTGTCACTCTAAGCGACTTCTGCTACATTGTTTCAAGAGTCAGAACCGGAGTGCAGAAAAGGACAGCAGATGTTGCCTTCAATGGAAACGACTAGGAACCCAGTGAATGATTTTATTGGCTGGTTCCTTTTATTATGCAAATAGATTTCAGAAGGAATGTTCTGGGCACACAATAAGCTATACCCTCATACTGTACTGTCTAAGGGAATCAATATGGCACCTCCTCCTCCCATATGTATAAATACAAATATACAGAGAAGGAATGTTCTGGGCACACAATAAGCTATACCCTCATACTGTACTGTCTAAGGGAATCAATATGGCACCTCCCTCCTCCCATATGTATAAATACAAATATACAGAGAAGGAATGTTCTGGGCACACAATAAGCTATACCCTCATACTGTACTGTCTAAGGGAATCAATATGGCACCTCCTCCTCCCATATGTATAAATACAAATATACAGAGAAGGAATGTTCTGGGCACACAATAAGCTATACCCTCATACTGTACTGTCTAACTAAGGGAATCAATATGGCACCTCCTCCTCCCATATGTATAAATACAAATATACAGAGAAGGAATGTTCTGGGCACACAATAAGCTATACCCTCATACTGTACTGTCTAAGGGAATCAATATGGCACCTCCCTCCTCCCATATGTATAAATACAAATATACAGAGAAGGAATGTTCTGGGCACACAATAAGCTATACCCTCATACTGTACTGTCTAAGGGAATCAATATGGCACCTCCTCCTCCCATATGTATAAATACAAATATACAGAGAAGGAATGTTCTGGGCACACAATAAGCTATACCCTCATACTGTACTGTCTAAGGGAATCAATATGGCACCTCCTCCTCCCATATGTATAAATACAAATATACAGAGAAGGAATGTTCTGGGCACACAATAAGCTATACCCTCATACTGTACTGTCTAAGGGAATCAATATGGCACCTCCTCCTCCCATATGTATAAATACAAATATAGAGAGAAGGAATGTTCTGGGCACACAATAAGCTATACCCTCATACTGTACTGTCTAAGGGAATCAATATGGCCTCTCTTATTTGCACAAATACAGAGAAGGAATGCTGTGGGCACACACAATAAACCTTGCTCTTTACTACTTATGACCAGTACTTACAGTCAGAGAATAGTAGTTGTTACACAGTGGAGGGGTGACCATAGAAAGAAACATAAGGTGAAACAAAACAAACACTGGCAGGTTACGACTGCTGACGGCCCCCCTAACACATCAGTGGGGCTGCTGAGAGTCGGCTAATATAATAAAGCGGTGCCTGAGTTCAAGACGATTAAAACTTAGCGTTTGCCGTTTTACAGCCATTTTATTTAGAAACACAAATAAATATGCACTGCGCTCCCATTCCTTTCATTACCCGCACAACTCCGGCTCTACCTTGTATGGGCGCGTTTTTATCTTCGACATAAATGTCATATACGGAGAGCCAAGTTCTCTCGCCTTTTGCCGGGGGACAATAAAGGTAAATTTGCAATATGCGCCGACATCCCTAACAGCCATAAACAAATGGATTTAAAATCCCCCTTCCTTTTAAAAAGGAATTAATGGCAGCTTCTATTGCATTGTTTATGCACTGTAATTTAAATAGAGCACGCGGCGCTCGCAGGTAGTTAACAAAAAGATTACGGCGGCGCCGACAATATATGCGCGCTCATTGATAATCTGAAAACCTTTATTTCAGCAGCCATTAAACAATCTCACAAAATTATTACCTGTATTTGCCGCGACTTCCAAGCAGCCTTTATTCCTAGTTACCTGTGAAGTGCATCGTAAGTGGGGACTTGGATTGTTACCCTCTTAACATTAACGCGGGGAGCGCCGGCGAAGACTTTCATTTTTTTATGTTGGTTTTTTTTTTAAGGTAAATCTGAAATCGTAGGAAGAAATAACTGCCATTAGTAGGGAACGTGTATTCCGCAGAGTAGAAGGGTTAAGTGCTCGCTTTGTTCCGGAGTCTTCTGCTTAATGCTGTGGAACGCGTCGGGGTGGAAATGTAACTTAATGCACTGCCAAAACGAAACGAGATCAATGATTGTGATCATTTTGCCAAATTCTATATTCTTTTGAGTCCAAATGATACAAAGTTCATATGGAAGCAGCTAAGATTGACCCATTCCCTGTCCTTTCAGCCCTGGCCCACTCACAACTCCAACCCACCCCATTTTACTCTCAATCTGTCCCAATTCACACTCCCATGACAGCCAGTTCCACCTTTACCCACTAGGCTTCACCCCTCATCCACACAGTCCTAACCCCAGGGTCGGACTGGGCCGGCGGGACACCGGGAAAAAACCTGGTGGGCCCAGGTTTTTTCCCGGTGTCCCAACGGCCCAGTCCGACCCTGGGGTGAGACTGTGCGGATGAGGGGTGAAGCCTAGGAGGGCCCTAGGCAGGGCCGGCCTTAGGCCTATTGGACCAATTGGGCCCAATAGGGCCCCGCACCACAGGGCAGCACAGATAATATTTCCCTCAGCACATGATGCTGCCTGGCCTGCCCCCAACTTTGAGAGTCCAGCCCATCCCCAAATCCATAGGTCCAGCCCACCCCCAACTCTGATAAGCCAGCCTATCCCCCAACTCCATAGGTCTAGCCTGCCCCCAACTCTCATAGGCCCAGCTTTCCTCCAACCTTGATAGGCCCTGCCTGCCCCCAATCCAACCAAGCCTGCTCCCAAGCTGAATCTGCCCAGCCTGCCCCAAACTAATTGGCCCAGTCCACTCTCCTATTTCCTCCCTCTCTCTCTTACCCTGTGTGCCCCTATTATGTGCCCCTATTTCATCCCTCTCACTCTCTTACCTTGTCTGCCCCTTTCCTTTCTATTTTGTGCCTGTATGCCCTTATTTTCCTAAATACTTGGTGTGTCAGTAGCCAGCAACACTTTGTCTAGGGGCCCCGCCAACATGGTCCCAATTGGGCCCCACATTTGATAGGATCAGCCCTGGCCCTAGGTGTCGTAGCCCCAGTTGGCCCCCAATGCTCCAGTCCGACCCTACCCACCCCTGTTAAATCACCTCCCCAATGTGATCAACTTGTGGGACTGTTGGACTGATATGCAAATGTTTAGCATTGTAGAGCTCATTTATGACCCCACCCGCAAGCATGGTGGCTAGGGTTACCACCAGCCTGGTTTTGACATGGACAGTCCAGTTTTCAGGAGAGCTGTCCAGGTCAGGACCTGGACTGATCAATCGGCAATCATCACATCATAACCCCCACCCGATGTCACTGGGCCTGCCTCTGAAGTCGCCGACCCTGCTCATGATATCACCCATCACATCCCACTGCCCCATCTAAATGCAGCCAGAAGGTGGCACTAAAATGGGGCCCACCGACACCATTCATTTAAGGTACCCAAACACACTCCTTGCCCTTACGTAAAAGTGCACTTGGCACCAGCGTGTTTATGCCGTTCCTTGAATTGAATCAAGGGCAAGTATGCCTGTTGATAGTGGGAAATCCTCTATCTACCACCACCTTTAACATGGCAGTAATTCCATAAAGCTTCCCAATCACAAGCTAAGGACATTGAAAACCTGATCTCCAAAAGTGCCTCCATCCCCAATGGGAATATTTTAACCTAAACTGCACCCAATGGAGTCAAAATACAATTGCAATTAGGGGATTCCATGGATCAAGCAGATCTTTATCCAATTTTAGTGGGGCCTAGGGAGACCCATCAGAAGATGACCATCAACACACAAATGTGGTCTACTCTCAAGAAGACTGGATAGACAGATATCTGTAAGGTGAGGGATCCATGAACGCCAACATTATCTGGAGCGGCCGAATCGACAGATTTCATAGGCCGGTGTTTGGCCACCATTACTCTAATCAAGACGAAGCTTAGACATTCCTAGCCTGGTGCATATCTTTGGGAGAACCTAACAAAGAAAAATCCCTCGAGCAAAGTAAATACTTTTAGAACTGAATTTTGTGAAAATGACCAGATTTTTAAAAGTTTAAAACGGCAGACACCAACGCGCTTTGACGCGGTGAAATTTGGTGGATCTCTAGGGGGGCTCTTGTAGAGCAAGACAAGTATAGGAAGAGAAACCCTCAAACATCTTCCTTTATGATTGTAGAGACTCGGCTCACAATGGGCCCTGCATTGTTCACTCATGTGCACTAACTCCTATTTTTATGCAAGAGTAATTTGTGATTAGTAGGTGAGATTTAATGGAGACTAATTAGACAACATCGTTACCCTGGGCCATGCTTGTCATGATCAAATAAGTGTCACCCCCCGATGCTGATACAATGTTCTCACTCGGTGCTACACGGTAACACTCCCACACTGAGCAGCCTGAGATCATTGCCTGCAGCAAACATGTCAAATTATAGAGCCTCCTATGCACCTGATATTTAATTACCTCCTCGCTCTACAGACGCGCCGTGCAAACGGCCAGCGACTTCAATACACTGAGCCAGACAGCAGGAACATTGTTTGTGGCAGGTGGAAAAGAAAAACCGTACAGAAAGGACGCCGTTGTAATTGACTGGTCTGACCACCACTTACCCTTTGATTTGCCTCCCCCCCCCCCCCGTCTCTTCAAAACACTCCCAGGCTGTTTAGTGTGAACCTGTCTATAGCAATCAATTCCTAATCTGAATCACACATTTGAAATTGACATTTGCAGCATTTTACACTTGCGCACAGTCTCCAGATGCATCGCGTTGCTGCGGGGGGAATCACAGAAGAATCATTTCATTACCATAAGAAACACGGTTTTTTGTTGATACTAGAGAGCAGGGTTTGTGTCAGGAGCATTCAGGGATCAATTCAATCTTCGGAAAAAAATGGCAAAAAAAAAGATTTTCGGGGGTACTTCTTTATATAGGGGGGCAATTACATGTTGTAAATACCGGGGAAAGATCTCAGCAAGATCTCAACGCACAAAGTGTCAGCAATTTATATGAGGTTTTTACAACCTCAGATTTCAGTGTTTCTCTTTTTAATATCAATTAATAAAAATTTTGGGCACGTTTGTCCATTTAGCTTAAATCTAAATATGCAAATCAGGCTTTGGGCTTTCTTGCTGTTGTCTAGGAATTAAGTTTATTCCAGAAAATGATTTGCTTTTGGGCAGAGATTTGACTTTTATCTGCAAATAGGGCACAGCTATGGGGATCACAGTGGTCCCTAACAATGCACATCTATTTATGAATTTTGGGGGGTCTTTCCATGTCATAACCATGGATGAGACAGAAGGAAGGCCTCCTTTAAATTTGGAAATGGCACATTGATTGTGTATTTTTGGGGGTGAATTGACTGGCACACAGGACTCTGCAATGTGAGGGATCTCCAAAGATTAGTTGGTCACATACAGCGTTTCAGGGGTAGGCCCCTTAGTCAGGTAATTATTTAGGGTGTCACTTGTAGATATCAGGGTTTCTCGTACGACATCACTAAATGGCTTGGAATTCCTAAAGTGAAAAGGGAGACTGTTCGTTACCTAGACGTTCCCCATAAGTTAGTTACTACGGCAGACCTCCATGTAATTGTTACTGTTTGAAGGCACCACATGTTCCAGGAGTGGGCAAATTTGGGACACAAAAGAGGGTGCAGTCACTATATTTTTTTGTCTGTAGATTTTTATTTGGTAGGTTTAAGCCAAAAAGTGTGGATTTGGAGAAACCTCTAATTTCTTTTTTGCCTTTTGCAATAAATGCACCAGTTCATTGACATTACTTATTGTGTTGTTATTGTTTGGATACTTCTCCTAAAGAGCAATATTCCAAGTGAGTGGAGATCATAATATCTCAGCCCCAGGTCTCCCATTCCATAAATCTGCCCCATGTGCCATGACCCTTAAAGCCAATGTATATCAAGGTGGTGTAAGTATACAACTATACAGAAGGATACACTGAGTACAGAGAAGGGAAACACACAAGGAAAAGCACAAGGTTGGTGCCCTATCACATACTCTCTATAGGGAACATGAAAAAGGAAGAACAGAGTAGTAGACAAACAAGGAACCCAGAAATCTACATTCTTGAGGAGAAAAGTCAGAAAGTAAAGAAGAGAAGGAGTAAATTAAGGAGAGAAGCCCACAATGGGTGGGAATGATGGAGAATAAAACCATATTGGAAAGGAGGAGAGAAAAACAGAATGAGAAAAAAAGAAGAAAAGGAAAAAGGGAAGATAAGAGGAAAATAAAGAATGTGGTAATAGAAAACAGGGCACAAAGAAGAACCTAATGATGGACCAAACTGGAAAGGAGGAAAGAAAGACAGGATTAGAATAAAAGGAGAAAAGGGAAGAGAATAGGAAAATTAAGAATGAAATAGAAGAAAACAATAGGCATGAAGAAGAACCTAGTGAAGAACCAGACTGGAAAGGAAGAGAGAAAGACAGAATGAGAATAAAAGGAGAAAAGGGAAGAGAAGAGGAAAAGAAAGAATGTGATAGATTAAAACAATGGGCATGAAGAAGAAGTTAATGACGGACCAAACTGGAAAGGATAAAAGATAAATTGGGACAGAGTAGGGGTGAATTAGTTATTCCTTTGGCCTTAGACTGTACTGCAAAACTGTCCCATTCAGCCTCACCCTGCCCCCATCCATCCAACCAGTTTCAGCCCTTTTTTTTGGTCCTGGGCCCCCTAAGAATGAATGACCGCAGATAGACCTGATGTTAAAATTCCACCGGATAAGAGAAGGAAGGGGAGAAAAAGGTAAGGGGAGAAAGGTAGAGTATCTGGAGAGAATAAAAGGAAGAAAGTGAAAGGAGATGGAATGAGAGAACAGAATGAGAGAAGTGCAGGAACCAGGGCCAAACCCTACAGTGAGTCTTGTTCTTTGATGGGGCCACAACACCCCCTAATCTCAGTAGCAAATGTATCCAGTGGATCACACATTGCAGGACCTGATTTTACATTGGCGCTTCATGGTTAGAACCATTGGGGGGATGTACCATCTCAAATTCAGATTAAAACTTATTTAAGTTCCCCAATACAGTCACACGGTACACGGGTAACTTTTTCTTCATTAAGGGGCGCCATGCAGGGGGAAATCTCTGGCACTGTAATTATGTGGGGGGCAGTGGAGCAGAAGAGAGGGAGGAGAGAGTTACACAACTATTTTGATTGCCTTATCTGGGGTTTGTTTTTCAGTTTGTAAAACAGCCCAAATTCTCTATATTTTGCGTTCACCATGTAATTAGAAGGTAAGTGGCCCTCACCTCTGTATTCTAATGAGCTGATCAACAACAGAATTAGCAAAGGGAGATCTTTTGTGATGTGCGCAGGTGCCTGGTGGCTAAACCGCTCCCTTTCTGCATCTCCGAGCCCTCGAGTCAGAATAAAGCAATCTAATTACCTGTAATCCTAATTGCGCAGTCGGCTAGTAAAAGGCTTAATACGACTTCTTTTATATTTATAAAACTGCACAGCTTGTGGAAAAAGTCCTCCAAACACTTGGCAGGAATCCCAGGAGATCAAGATGGAGGCTGCCGTGCCGCCAACACGTAAACAAGCTCTTTGTTCTTCTTCCTAAACATTATTCTTCCTAAACATTATTCTTCCTAAACATTATTTTCCTAAACATTATTCTTTCTAAACATTATTCTTCCTAAACATTATCTGCAACGGGCCTCAGCCTGGACCCATGTTGCCTCACTCTCTGCTTGTTTGGGAAAAGCTGGGGCAAAACTGACAAAAAGTTATAGTGGGGGAGGGGGTCTCATTACTGGAAGGATATAGTGCAGATGTACTAACATGATACATAAAGACTGTATTCCTCTTATCATAAACTTCATGATCTCTTTAATGGAAAGGAAGCAAAGCAACGAGCATAGGAAGGGTGTTATTATTACAAGGGCTGCTCACCAATCTAAAGGGTATAGGTATCCTACATTGTGCTGTACAACTCATCAAAGTTTTGGGGTGCAGGAGTATAGAGGGACAGTGGGGTTCCTGACTGATGTACAATATCAATATATGTGTGAGATACAGATCATTATCCCAAGGTTTGGGGGTGCAGGAGTATAGAGGGACAGTGGGGTTCCTGACTGATGTACAATATCAATATATGTGTGAGATACAGATCATTATCCCAAGGTTTGGGGGTGCAGGAGTATAGAGGGACAGTGGGGTTCCTGACTGATGTACAATATCAATATATGTGTGAGATACAGATCATTATCCCAAGGTTTGGGGGTGCAGGAGTATAGAGGGACAGTGGGGTTCCTGACTGATGTACAATAGCAATATATGTGTGAGATACAGATCATTATCCCAAGGTTTGGGGGTGCAGGAGTATAGAGGGGACAGTGGGGTTCCTGACTGATGTACAATATCAATATATGTGTGAGATACAGATCATTATCCCAAGGTTTGGGGGTGCAGCAGTATAGAGGGGACAGTGGGGTTCCTGACTGATGTACAATATCAATATATGTGTGAGATACAGATCATTATCCCAAGGTTTGGGGGTGCAGGAGTATAGAGGGACAGTGGGGTTCCTGACTGATGTACAATATCAATATATGTGTGAGATACAGATCATTATCCCAAGGTTTGGGGGTGCAGGAGTATAGAGGGACAGTGGGGTTCATAACTGATGTACAATATCAATATATGTGTGAGATACAGATCATTATCCCCAAGGTTTGGGGGTGCAGGAGTATAGAGGGACAGTGGGGTTCCTGACTGATGTACAATATCAATATATGTGTGAGATACAGATCATTATCCCAAGGTTTGGGGGTGCAGGAGTATAGAGGGACAGTGGGGTTCCTGACTGATGTACAATATCAATATATGTGTGAGATACAGATCATTATCCCAAGGTTTGGGGGTGCAGGAGTATAGAGGGACAGTGGGGTTCCTGACTGATGTACAATATCAATATATGTGTGAGATACAGATCATTATCCCAAGGTTTGGGGGTGCAGGAGTATAGAGGGGACAGTGGGGTTCCTGACTGATGTACAATATCAATATATGTGTGAGATACAGATCATTATCCCAAGGTTTTGGGGTGCAGGAGTATAGAGGGACCAGATGCAGAATGAGGTGCAAGTTACAGAAATAAAGGGAAAATGGTGTAAATAATAAATTCAGAAGCCGCTGATACATTTACAGAGGGAGAGAGAGAGAAAGTAACTCCGTTTGGGGAATTTACACCTCTGTGGAATTTGCGGGGAACATTCCTGATCACAGGAGAAATCTTTATGCCTTTGGGGGGAGAAAGCGGCTACCAAATCCGGTACAAATTACTAGAGAAACGTCTGTAGCCAAAACAAATTTAAAAACAAAAAAATCAAAACAGATTTGAAGTATAAAGCGGTGTTTTCCCTCCTCGCTGGACCTTTTAAAATTGTCTTTAGATGTGGAGAGAAATTGGACAAAACATCAACTAACAGGACGAGGCGGATTAAGAAAACCTTCTCGAAAATCACATTTCAATTTGGCAGCAAGAAGCGTAAAGTGTGTGTTTGTGTATCACAGTGAGTGTAAGCTGGACTGGTGCAAGGACTGATGGGAATCATTACCTAGAATAATACTGCGAGCTGTCAGATCCCGAAATATTGAAAATGTTCATTTTTTATAATTCTGATGATTTTACCCTTTATATAAATTCTGAGATGCTCAAATGTCAAAATTATTTTATGAGGTTAAAAGTTGTGGAAAACATGAAATGTCCCTCCATAGGAAATAATGATTTTTTTTTCTCCTCCATCATGACCAGAGGCCTGGCAATATTAAATAAAAATAGTAAAATAAAAACAATAAATCAAGATAGTGAAAAAAATAAAATAAATACAGATTTTAAACTAAAAACTATAAATCAAGACAATGAATTAAAATGTAAAAAAAAATTGATAAAAATAAAATAAAAATGAAAAATAAATATTTAAATATATAAAATAAATAAAAGTATATTATATTTGATAATAAAATAAAAAACAATTTAAAAAAAGAAAAAATAGAGAGGGATGGTGAAATGAGATTTATTCACCAAATATTTACTTATTTTTCTTGCCAAACATCATTGCAGGATTGTGAGCTGATTAGAAAGAGGTGCTGTGTCCTATGAATGGGGACGTCGCTGCTGGGACCCCCAGACAATCAATAATCACTTTGGCAGCCCTTAAAAAATGTAAAAAAAATAATTGTTAATTAAAAATATACATTGAAGAAAATGTTACAGCTAGTACATGTCATGTGATGTTGCCGGTAGATACTTGTAAAGTGTAAGAGAGGAGTGTATTAATAATGAAACATTGTTTGTGTTGTGTATGGAAAGAAAATAATACAAAGCAACTGTATCCAGGCTTACGCTAAAGTAATACACCAGGTTACGCCCGCCATTGGCCAAACTAATACATTGAAAAAATATAGGGTCTATCAGCTTGAATGTTTTTGTTTCAAATTATTTTATACATGAATACATACATTCACGAGACTGTGGTTCAGGTTTCAGGAGTGTTAGTACAAGGATGAAATGGGGGGCTGGTGTGAACCCCCCTATATGAGAGACGGCATTTAAGAAATGGGCCCAAATCAAAGCAGGGGATTTGAGCAACAATGTAAGTACAAACTCATGAGCGCTGGAGAGAGAAATTAAACCAATTCCCAGAAAGCTGCATGTAAAGTTGGCATAAAAATGTGCCGAAATGCCCCCCCCGATTCAGAATTGTGTTGCGCTGCCACCTAGTGGTGCCGTCGGGGAGTGCGCGCGCTCATCAGATGAAGACGTTGTACTGGAGATTTTTATTTCAATTTGCTTTATTTATTTATTTCCTCAGCCCTTCCCTGGAACATCTTTATTAGCAAGTAGTTACTGTGTCCAACCCGTAATATTGTTTTTTCAGCTTTCTTTATATTTTTAATTTGTAAAACTTTTTTGGGGGGTGGAGAGGGGTGCAAAATCTATCATCTATCTATTCATTAACAATTGATCTGGAGATTCTGCAGAAGTATCAAGTAGACAGTGTGGAGCCCTACAAACTGACCGATAGAACACAAGTGCCCTGAGAGCACCCATGTGCCGAGAAGCTTGATGCCATTTGGGCCCATGTAACCAGGCTGGGGTTAGGGTGCAAAGATTGGGGGGCAGAACGGGCAGAGAATTTCATTACCAAATAAATCCTAATCCTGGCCTAAATCTTGGGTGCAGTCTCTCTCCTTATTGCAGGAGACCTGCTCCACCCACATTCCAACATGGAGACGGGCAGTGCGAGAAAATTCCACCTGATTTCTTCCTTTTCATCTAATCCAAAATCATTTTATTTTGTGGAAACCTGTTTCCAAGTGTTGAATCCCCCTGGTTCCGAATGGGTTTAGGCCCTTGGAAACAGAGCCAGTCCACCTGTTACACAACTACATTTCCCATCATCCTCTGTTAGTTACATTAAGCCTCGATTGTAGCAACTCTGCAAAAACAAACCATCACAAACTGTCAGTTATTATTGGGCTAAAACTCAGCAATTTATTGTTGAAAGGTCACAAATTCTGGACCCTGTTTCTGGCAGGGAAGTATGGAGCCAGTACCCTAATTAGAGGCCCATCATGATAAGGATTCTGACTCAGGCCCAGTCTGTGGGTTCTGGAAAATTCCAGAGGGGCTGCTGTAAGATGCCATAGAAAGTCACTATTTAGTGGGCTGGTGGGGGGCTGTTTGGGCTTCTCTGTATTTGGAATGCCAGGGCCTCTAGACCTGTAATCTGACTGACCCACTGGTACCGTCCAATCAAACACAGCATCACAATAATGAATAAAATGACAGGCTCCTGTTGTATTTAATTCCAGAACAGACAGGAGCAGCCCCCCCCACCCTGATATCCCACTTTCTGCCCCAGTCCCCCCAAAATCCCAGATCCTTGTCCGGGGGCTTTGATGTGGGTGGCCCCAGAGAGTAGATATTATTTGTAGGGCCTCTTTGTTTAAAAATTAATGTTATTATCTCTGCATGAAACGCGGCAATTCCCCGAGTGCACCAGAGCCGGGGCAATTAGCATGTTCAATTGCTGGTCTGTTTCGAGGCGGAACCTCCCCAGTGAATGTACATTCTGAGCTTCGTTTGTGCGATCGCTTCCCTCCCGGCCGGGCAAGTAGAACTGTTAAACTTTAATGAACGCAACTTGTACGCCGTGGTGCCGGGACTCTCACACAATGCAGTGACCTACTTAGCGCTCGTCCCTATTATCATAATGATTGTTTCACTCGTTATTATTCCTCATCAAAGAGATGAATATGGAATGTGTAATGACTGTGAGTAATTAGTGCAATGTGAGTGATTGAGTGCAGATATATATACATATATATGAGTGCCCTGCCAGTGGCCTTGTCTCATGGGTCCATTTCTTTACAAGTGGCATGTCATGTCATCAGGTCTACTTGCCCTTGGCTGCTCTTCAATGTTGTCTCACTTTGTTCTGATAGTAGCTTACAGGGGGAGGAGCTGGGAGTCTGTGGCTCAAGTAGTGGGTGGGACTACAACACTCTGATGAAAGCTTACAGGGGAAAGGGCTTGGAGTCTGTGACTCAAGTAATGGGCGGGACTAGAAGACTCTGATGGAAGCTTATAGGGGTAGGGTCTTGGAGTCTGTGACTCAAGCAGTGGGTGGGACTGAAATACTCTGATGGAAGCTTACAGGGGTAGGGTCTGGGAGTCTGTGACTCAAGTAGTGGGTGGGTCTAGAAGATTCTAAAGGAAGCTTACAGGGGGAGGGGCTTGCAGTCTGTGACTCAAGCAGTGGGTTTGACTAGAACACCCTAAAGGAAGCTTAAAAGGGTAGGAGGTATGAGTCTTTGACTCAAGCAGTGGGTGGGACTAGAAGACTCTAAAGGAAGCTTACAAGGGTAGGGGGTATGAGTTTGTGACTCAAGCAGTGGGTTTAATTAGCAGACTCTGATGGAAGCTTACAGGGGGAAAGGCTGGGAGTTTGTGACTCAAGTAGTGGATAGAGCTAGAAGATAATTGTTATGTTTTGGTAGCCGAGGATGAGTAGAGTATAAAAGTGCTTTATTAGCAGGTTCATGCAGCCATTACACTTCAACTCTAATACTTTAAACCAGTCTAGAGTACTTTATACACAGTATAACTCTTGTGCACAGTGAAACCTACAGGCCCTTTGTATAAACACCACAATAATGATAAAAGCTTACAGGGTTAGGGGCTAGAAGTCTGTGACTCAAGCAGTGGGTGGGATTATAAGAGTCTGATGGCAGCTTGGGGCAAATTGGATCAGTACTTGTTCAAAGGGTGTGTGAATCCCATGCATTGGGCTGATACAACCCATCCTACACCTGAGGTAAGATATTCAATTTGGGCAGCTGCACATCATTCATCGGACACAGTGGCTCCTATTTCATATGTTCCGCTTCACCCTCTCAAAACACAAAGCATTTGATTCTAATCAGTTTATGGCTTTGCAGGGAAAATCTTAGTATTTAATTAGATATTGATATATATTAACCTGACACCAAATGGAGCGCACTTCTAGGAGAACTCAACATTACAGAGTTTATTATAAAGGCTTGAGCGACATCTGCTGGTCAGGCACAGAAATGTCCAGAAACAGAATAAACGAAGGGGATTTATTTTGGAACAGAGGGGGCAAGAGAAGCAATTAGCAGCATTCCAGTCGCCCCCTTCTGTACTTCCATTTCCGAACAGTTTGGTGCTTTTTGGAGCATTTTAATATAAAAGCTTTCAATCGATTGAGCCAATTCCAGAATTCTGCTTCCTCTGCAACGTGAGTAACGCTCTGCAAGGTGTTCTGCATCAGCATTGAATGTAGTAATAACAGCAATTATATGTGGAACTCAGCACATGCCCACCTACCTCTCTGTTCCATTTGCCATTGTATCAAATCAGTGGCTGCTCTGCTCCCTACAGAAATAGGGATTGGTAACACTAGATAGGTACCTAATATATAGAGACAAGAGGAAAGTGTTGGAAGGGTTACTGTCTGCTCTCTCTCATTTCCCTACAGAAATAGGGATTGGTAACACTAGATAGGTACTTAATATATAGAGACAAGAGGAAAGTGTTGGAAGGGTTACTGTCTGCTCTCTCTCATTTCCCTACAGAAATAGGGATTGGTAACACTAGATAGGTACCTAATATATAGAGACAAGAGGAAAGTGTTGGAAGGGTTACTGTCTGCTCTCTCTCATTTCCCTACAGAAATAGGGATTGGTAACACTAGATAGGTACCTAATATATAGAGACAAGAGGAAAGTGTTGGAAGGGTTACTGTCTGCTCTCTCTCATTTCCCTACAGAAATAGGGATTGGTAACACTAGATAGGTACCTAATATATAGAGACAAGAGGAAAGTGTTGGAAGGGTTACTGTCTGCTCTCTCTCATTTCCCTACAGAAATAGGGATTGGTAACACTAGATAGGTACCTAATATATAGAGACAAGAGGAAAGTGTTGGAAGGGTTACTGCCTGCTCTCTCTCATTTCCCTACAGAAATAGGGACTGGTAGAACCAGATAGGTACCTAATATATAGAGATTTTTATTATAAAAATACACTTATATTAATGCAAACAAAACATCAGCAAATAAAAAATTCAACAAACCCACCCATACACCGTCCTGCCCGCAGAGTCCATCACTCTTTCCATAGGCAACAGTCCAAACCACCAATTCACAAGGCCAGACTTGCAAAGTCTTGTTTGTGTCCATATGGCCTTTATACCACGCAACACAAAAACAATATCCAAACTCCACAACCCTCTTCCAGAAATATATGAGTAACAAAGAATCATTTGCAGCCCTTGCTCTGAGCTTTGCCTTCTTCTAAGGTCTCCCTGATAGTAAGAAGAGCCCCAAAGATGCTCCGCCCTTTCACCGTGCCGAATTGAAAGCCTGACAATAATGTGCCTGAGAACGTACCTGAGAACGTGCCTCCAGTTCTCAATATGCTCCGGGTCCTTACCTTTTGAAAGCAGGATCAAAGAAGAAATCCTCATGGAGGGGTTCAAGACGCCCTCAGCCAGGCTGTCTCTAAAGACCTCCACAAGGACCGGGGCCAACTCTTCTTTGAAAGTCTTCTTTTTATGAAGGCTGTCAATAGCTGCTCTTACCTCGGCCTCTGTTATTTCTGCTTCCAAAGGGGAAAAGTCCAAATTAGACCCCGGGTCACCTCGAAGTAGTCAGTCAGCCAATCCAAGACCTCACAACACCCAGGATGCCCTCCCTGGTAGTCTGCAACTTACCCTGGGTGTCCATGAGGCTTGTTACTAACTTCCTGGCCACAGATTCTCGATAATTCTGAAAAGGGTCCGGTGAGTGAAAATTGCCTTAATCCCTCTCCAGAACCAAAGATCTGTAACGGCTGTACTGATGCCGCCTGATCTCGGCCTTCAGCTGGTTCAACTTTGTCCCATCCACCCCGTCCGAAATACAGGCCTCCAACTTCTTTCGTAGGGACAGGTATCTTTTGTATTTCTCCCCCTCCCTACGTACAGATAGCTTTCTGAAGAGATTTCGGAATGACTCCTTGGCATCCTCCCACCACAATGACACAGAGTCATAAAAGTCAACCCTATCAATCTCGCTCTGAAGGCGCATCCTGAAGGAACGCTGAACCTGGATCTCAATAAGATGATGAATGACAACATTTAATGCTCTGAACAGCACCCCTACACCACCGCATGGCTCAGCCGCTATTGACCAGACAGAAGGCCCATGACACCATTCAGAAGTCGCCTTCCGCGTGTCAGCCCTGGTGGTCAATCGAGTCTCCAAAATGTCTCCATCTGATGATGAGAGACTAGAGAAGGCCAGAAATCTAGCCCTGGGCGAGCAGATGCTACAGACAGAGGTGTAAATCCTAACTGGTACCGTAGCCATGTTGGTTTTTTAATTTGGCTTTTTTTCCTTCTCTTTCATCTTCACATACCCCCTCTCCAAACCTCTTGATCTGGACCCCTGATGGTATAGAGTCCTCATCCCCAAGAGGGACCATCTCGTCCTCTGTGGTTGGATCCATCTCAGGCTGAGAGATAACCATATCGGCGATGCCAGGACATGTTGAACCTCTTCTAAAGAGGCCATAGTGGGTCCAACCACTTCAAGGCTTCACTACACACCACATCATCTGATATGGTCCCATTACCCATAGGTGTTGACTGACTAATGGGAGATGAATGCTGCACTAACTGTTCTAGAGAAAGTTCTTTATCTGTTCTCTGAAACTCTGTCTCCATATTAGACCCCAAGAATCATCAAGATTCAAATCATCGCCTTCACCTGCAGCTGGGCATATCGATTGGATGTTTGTGGGCTGAAAGCCATGATTCCAGGGGACTTCTTTCCTTTACCTGAGGTCTTAACAAACTGCCAGCCCCCTTCCTCAGGGCTATGGGTGTCTCTCTGCTCACTGTCTGATTTATCCTTTTTTTTTCTTCTTTTTTTTGGGTGAATGTTCCTGCAAGGTGGGTGCAGGGCTCAGGCTGGATTCCTGAGATTGCTGGGGTGTTGCCCTTGATGTAGCTGATTGCTGTTTGGGATCAGGGGCTTTTGGGGGAATTACAGCCTTTGACGGGCCTGTTTTAGCCAATGATGGGCCTGCCTGTGGTCTCTGAACATCAAGTCCCTGATCATTAGAGCTCCCTTCCTGACTTTGTGCCTTCTTGCCCTCATTGCTCTGATGTTTCCCAGGGTCTCTCTGCTGGGTCTGATTGGCCTTTGCAGCCTCCTGTCTGTGGTTTTTCTCCACCCTGTCCTGCTGCTCTATCTCCTGAACTGCAACAATCAGCTGATCTTCCTCCTGCTCCAACACATCTTCCCTCTGGGTGCACTGACGCTGCAGCCACAACGCCACATCATTAACTGGCACCCCTTCATTTCTGACAATGATAGTGACAGTTTTTGTCTCAGGTCTGGAGACTGGAACGGCATCAACATTTTTCCATTCTGGCTGATTTTTAAGGGTGTCAAAAAGGCGCCAAAATGCATCCAGTCCCTGTGGTATTTTAAAGCTGACATCCCATTCTGTAGGGGACTGGACAATGCAGGCCTCCATTTCACGGGCCTTAAACTTGGCAGACCTTTCCAGCAGTGTCTTAATATATAGGTTCTACTAGGAGCCTCCTCTTTCTTTCCTTCCCACACCAGTTTAACGCAGTTTTGTCTACGGATTTCTGCTCCCCCTCGGAATCCTCAGCCTCATTGTCTGTATCAGGCATCACATTCCCAGCAGCAACAGCTGAACTTCCCTGATTCCCTCTAGTGGCTGCAGTCAGTTGGGCAGGTGAAGGGTTAAGATGAGAGTTGGGTTCAGGTGTCTCGTTACCTGCAGGATCCTGAGCAGTGGATTCCCCGGCCTGTGAAACCTCAGCAGCCCCAGATCTGACAGTTTGGGACAAAATAGCAGCTTCTCCCTTTCCAGCTGGACTTTTCCCTGCAGCACAGTCTTCAAGGGGTGTTTCTGGCACCACATATTCATCACCCCCAGTCTGACTTATTTGGCTGCCAGAAGAGATGTTTACAGGGGATGATGGGAGTTGTAGTTCATGCACAGACACGCCTCCACCCTGTGGTTCCCCATGACATGTGCCTTTAGCATCCAGTCTGGCTTCAGCCCTCACTGTAACACCAGAAGGTGAAGCCCCCAGAGATGCAGAGTGCTGGTGTTTTCTGCTTTTGGGAAGAGGGGATTTAGTACTCACCGCACCAGAACGCAAGGTACGAGTTTCCTCCTCAGCTGCTCCCGGGGTAAGTTCACTTTCTTTTGCCTCTGGGTGTTTCTTCCACTTCTTCTGGTTTCTGATGGCTCAGACTTTCTGCCTCCAGCAGTCTTTTTCTCTGCAGTTTGTTTGGCAGGGGCCTGGGCCTCCATCTCACCTGCCTCCACTTCCACTGCAACACAATGGCCTTCGGAAAAACTTTGACCCCGGCGTCTAAATCGTGAGGCCGGCGAATTTTCGCGGCCTGCCGAATAAATTTGCCCATCACTATAGATAACGTGATTGGCTAATTAGGAGAGTGTTTGGCGTTCGGATTATTTGGGGGGGTATAATGTGGGGTCCCTCATGTCACAGAAATCATCTTTCCCGCATGTAACAGTTCAGAGATGAGTCTGCGCTGCGGCAGGTCCTTTGGGAAACCCAAAATGAGGGAGAAACATCTGCCTATTTGTATATGGGGGGGGGCACTGAGACTGGGGGTCTAAAAGTGGGTGCATTGGGGGCACTAGAGCAGATTACTTGTCAGGCACAGCAGTCGCAGGCAGGAGATTAGAATCTAATAATGTTCTGACCCTCAGGATCACGGAAAGTAGAACCCGAAATTAAGTTGTGGTGTTGTAGTTTAACTACATCTGCACGGACAGACACCCACAACCCACCCAAAAAGATGGCTGAACTGCCCAACCCACTGATTCTACAGATTTCAGCCCAAGCTTCACTAATGGTTTACCTGTGAGTGGTGAAGGTTCGGGCTGACAATGGAAGGCAGGTGGAGCTTATGGGCAGGGGGGCGGGGGTATTAATAATCTGTGGCCCCCTGGTGACATCATTGCACATATCACAAATGCTTTGGAGACATCACCAGGCATATGCTGCCCCTCGATAATTTTCTTTACCATGACCCTCCTCATCCTCTTTTTGTTGCATTTCCCCTTGTCTCCCCAAAAATTCCCAAGGAGACCAGATAGCAACCCATAAAGACGTTGAAGCTGATAAATCTGTTCTGCGCTGAACCCCCACAACTTCAGCGGCGACAACATCCGGCAGGTGAACCATTTCTGTTAATCAAATCTAATTGCCTCCTATTTCCATGGGATTTCTCTTAGAGCAGTTAATAAGTTGGATGAGGTTGATGAGGAGACGTCAATCTGAAATGACTATTAATAGAACATTTTGGAGATTTAACAACAAAACAACATTTCATCTCATTTCTAGAATTTGGAAACGAGGTCAAGAATCTTTCTAAGATGGGGCGTAAAGAATGAAATGAATGTTCTGGTTCTCAATGAAGCAGTTGCTGGGGGAGGGACAATGCGATCATCGGACTCTGAAGGAAGCAGAAAATGATTAACTTCTATGGTCATTGAGAAGATACTTCAGGAACGAGAAATAACATCCCCTCCCCCATCCTTCATAACTACAGAGGGACCCAGGCACGACAGCTGATAGACATTCCGAGCAGAATTCAAAGGAGACAGAGATGAATCCACCAAAGGTGAAGAAGATCTCAACAAAGAAAGTGGAGGACACATCGGCTCTTCGGTGGGCACGGGTGGTGAACCGCGGAGAAGAGAAAAGGAATACCGAGATTATCAAAGTGTTCCAGAGATCCGCCATGATTGAGTGCTCTGATATCAACAGAGACATCAAGGCCTTGAGGCAATCCCTGATAAGGATCAACACGTCTACTGGTTCCTTTGAGGAACATCTCAGCCGAGAGAAGTAGAGTCGTGTGGTGTCTAATCCTCAACCTCAAAAAATCCAGCATTTAACAATGGAGGCAAAGCAATCTTAGAACCTGATGAGAACATGATGGAACATATCTCCCCACCAGCCACAGATGAACCTTCCATTGAGTTGGCATTGGACTCAACAGACCTGCTAGTGATCCACATTATAATGAAATGGTTTCCTGTAGATATCAACCCTCCTGTTTATAACATTGCTTGTAATTTTAAGGGGGTCCTAAGGTGTTTCTTTTATCATGTATCCCCTCACAATGTAGAATTTGAAGATGTCTTGTTTCCCACTAAATCAGATATTGCCATCTGGATTAAAGTTGTATACAGTGTGTTTACCCTACATGACGAAAAGTATGGGGACCCCTGTGTGGTATCTCCTTCCCAACGTAAGGGTATTAATATGAAACTGCCCCTCCCTTTGCTGCTATAACTGCCCCTACTCTTCTGTGAAGGTTCCCACTAGATGTTGGAACATTGTGGTCTAAATTGACCACTCCCATGATCTGCCCTGACCACACCCAAACGCTTTCTAAATCCCACCCACTCTTCCAAATCTGAACTATTTGTATCTGGACTTGTCTACTCACAGTACCCCTACCCCTCTGCCCCAAAATGACAGCCCCGTTGTACATAATACACAAAATCAATCAAAATGAGTCATTATTTTAGTTATATTTCTGAGAATCCAGGATTTCCCTCTTTGCTGAAGGAACGTCAATTTATTTACTGTAAATCCTTTCTGCTTCCCAACCTGTGATATGCGGATTATTGTAAAGTTCTTATTATATTGAATTATTTTCTTAATAAAGCACCAGTCTTATCTCAAAGCCTTACGTGCTGCCCTCTGGTGGAAATGTGAAGGAGAGTTTTGTGCAGAGAGCCTGGAGTCCAAGAGGTGAGGACATGGGTAGGTACCAATAGCACCACTATAATACAATGATGATTAATAGCCTAATGCAGATTTGTAAGGTCCGTTTGACTTATATCCAGTGTCTGCTCAACTGGACCAGGATCCAGACAGCGTTACCCCAACTTTATCAGTTATAATGGGATTTCTACACCCCATGTGAATTTTAGGCATTTCCCTAAGCATGAGTCCCTTGTACTAAGCACAGTTCATCAAGAACAAAATGGGAATTAAAGGGAAAGTAAAGAATGGGGCAAGAATAGACCTTGAGCCAACGTTGGCCATGACACTCAACCTCACCCCAAAGTTTTTGTTCTTAGTATAAAATGTTTCCAGATCAAAATGAAACCCATAAAAACCAATATAAAGTTGATATAAAAGTGTGTGGTACAAATGAGACACTTGGGTGGCACCCGGCAATGATGTCCGGTCCTTCTCCCGGCACCGACGCCATTGAATTCATTACAGAATATTCTCCTTAGTGCAAGTGATATGGGAACCCGCCGGCTTTCTCCTATACGAAGCTCTCCTCCATGTTTGAGCAGAGAAGGAAAGAATCAACAAGTCGTGGCTTCACCAGTTGTTTGAAATCGGAATCTTCTAGACCCTCAGGGCACATGGTCGCCAGTCTCCGCAGAGCAGCCTGCAGAGAAAACTTCAATTAATAATAATAATAATAATAATACTGGGAGAACTTAAGTGAGTGAAGAAGAGTCACATGGGAACTATACAATGAATTCCTTGCAAGTACAAGGATGTGGGTATCAATACATATACAGCAGCGCAGTGTTACTCTAAGAACTGACTCTTCCAATCTCCTCTCCTGCAGCAAAGTCTCTCCTCTGACTCTCTTGTTTCTGTTGGGCTGTAATGTCATGAGGCACAGGTCCCACTCCCCTTCCCTTTTCCCTAATAATCACATTCTCTTTCTGTCTCCCTGTTGGCTTGTTATGTTGTATTTGCTTCTCCCCACTTACCTCTCATCATATTACTATACCCAACTGTTTGGCCTTACTCTCCCCTATCCTCCCTCTTCTCTCCCCTTCTATATTTCTCCTCTACATTTGTCTCTCTACTCCCTAACCCCCTTTCCCTTCTCTCCTTCTGTCTCTCATCCCCTCTCCTTTCCTTTTCTCCCCCAACTGTTTGGCCTTACTCTCCCCCATCCTCCCTCTTCTCTCCCCTTCTATATTTCTCCTCTCCCCATTTGTCTCTCTACTCCCTAACCCCCTTTCCCTTCTCTCCTTCTGTCTCTCATCCCCTCTCCTTTCCTTTTCTCCTCCAACTGTTTGGCCTTACTCTCCCCATCCTCCCTCTTCTCTCTCCTCTTCTATATTTCTCCTTTCCCCCATTTGTCTCTCTACTCCCTAACCCCCTTTCCCTTCTCTCCTTCTGTCTCTCATCCCCTCTCCTTTCCTTTTCTCCCCCAACTGTTTGGCCTTACTCTCCCCCATCCTCCCTCTTCTCGCCCCTTCTATATTTCTCCTCTCCCCCATTTGTCTCTCTACTCCCTAACCCCCTTTCCCTTCTCTCCTTCTGTCTCTCATCCCCTCTCCTTTCCTTTTCTCCCCAACTGTTTGGCCTTACTCTCCCCCATCCTCCCTCTTCTCTCCCCTTCTATATTTCTCCTCTCCCCCATTTGTCTCTCTACTCCCTAACCCCCTTTCCCTTCTCTCCTTCTGTCTCTCATCCCTTCTCCTTTCCTTTTACTCCCCAACTGTTTGGCCTTACTCTCCCCCATCCTCCCTCTTCTCTCCCCTTCTATATTTCTCCTCTCCCCCATTTCTCTCTCTACTCCCTAACCCCCTTTCCCTTCTCTCCTTCTGTCTCTCATCCCCTCTCCTTTCCTTTTCTCCCCCAACTGTTTGGCCTTACTCTCCCCCATCCTCCCTCTTCTCTCCCCTTCTATATTTCTCCTCTCCCCCATTTGACTCTCTACCACCTAACCCTCTTTTCTCTCTTTTTTTTCCTTCTCTTATGCTTTCTTTTACATTTCCCCTATTTTTTATTCTTCTCCTTTTCACCCCATTTTTCTAGTGTCTGCCCCTCAGTTTCCCCTCTGTGGGTAAGTTCTGTACAGTTATATTTAGGAGCCCAGCAACCTTTCCCTTAGTAACTCGGCTCTGGAGTTGATTCTGTTTATAATGATCTTCGTCTCTAATGAAGTGAGTTTGGGAGGCAAATTGTTCAGCCTGGACACATTCTCAGTGTAACAGTTGAGAGATCAGGTAAATTGGAAGGACGGCCAATAATTAACTGAGTGAATAAGACTGTGAGGTTATTGCTGGGGAGGGAATTTAGCAAATAACAATTCACTGCCCCTCAGTAAATCAAACTGACCGAGGAAATGGCCCTACAGGGTTCAGCCAATAAAACCTCTTTTATGGTTTGTCCCAATATTGTTTCCAGGGGGATTTTAGTCGTTTATAGAGAGGGAAAAGGGACAATAAAGAGTAAATTCATTATTAGTAAGTTTTACATGGAAGGAATCTCCCCAACAGTCGCCGCGGTTGGAAAAAAGATGATGAATTTCATGGAATGAGATGAAGGTTCCATTTCCCCAATCCTTGTTTTTCATTGTGTAAGACCCCAGTGTTTCCTATATTATTATTCTGCTCTGTAACTTGCTGGTGTTCTATACACTACATAAATGATGATGATGATGAAGAAGAAGGAGAACAAGGATCATGATCATTTCTCAGAGTCATTAACTGACCAGACAGGCAACGAGGACGGCGTCGCTGTTATGTCTCTGCTCTGGCGAACGGCAAAGTTGGATGAGCCGGGGGATACCTGCGGGGGGACAGAGAAATATCAAAGTCTATGAGAGCAGCCCCCCGACGGGGTCCAGTATCCAAAGTCAGTAAGTGAATGGGAAAGGCCCATCTCTTTTACTGTATAATTAATGCAGATAAGGCCAAACTAATTACCTGTGTTATTCTAATTCACTGCTTTTTGCAGTGAAACACAAAGACTCTTATTTAATTACCTTAATTATCCTAATATAACATAATCCGTTTATTCCTGATCTGTGGTCGTTGTTTACTTTCCCTTTAATCCCTTGCTGGGAAACCGACATTTGATCAAATTGTATGAAGTCCCGGGAGTCACAGACTATTGGCTGATTCATTTGGTGTATGACTCTCACCCTTGGGTTAAGGACTCCATTTCTGTCTGGCCTGAGAGCACAGGCGGCACTGAGGGAAAGGAGGGGCTTGTTACCAAATGGGGGTGGGGACAACTATAAAAAAAAAATCATCGAAAATGTTTTTTGGTTTTTTTTTTAGATAAAAAACAAGTAGTTTGGGATTCTTGCACAATTGTAGCTTTGGCAACTTTTTTACTATTTCACTGAAAATTATTTCCCAACATCATCAACTTTTAAAAAATGTAAGAATTAGACAATTTCTACTTGATTTTAAAATAAAGCTACAAATTCAGTTTTAATTCAATTCGACTTTTTTATCACCAGGTTTGAAAATATTTAAATCTTTAAAATCTTGGAAATAGGTGCAATTTGACTTTTTTTTTTGTTGTCAATTAGAATTGCCCAATTATAAAGCACCTGGAAAAAAATATTCTTAGAAAATTTACAAATAAAATCTTTTTTTCCCATATCCCCCCATAATTGTTTGATTTAGATAAAATGTGAAAACTTTTGAAAATCTAAATTCTAAATTTGATTTCAATTGAATTTGATTGCTTTTGAGAAACATTATTGCTTATTTTATAGAGAAGCAAAAAATGTTCCATCTTACAAAAAAGTGAATTTTATCACTATGAAATTTTGAACTTTTTCATATATTTTCCCCACCAAAATTTTTTTTTTTTTCTTTGCAAGGTGTGGAGTTGAGAAAATGTTTAAACTTGAAATTTTTTTTTAATTTATAAAGCTCTAAATTCAATTCTGAATTTTAATTTGTTTCATTTGTGAAATTTCATATTTTGTGAAATACAATTGCCTATTTATAGAGAAGAAAAATAATGTTCTTTTAAAAAAATAAAATAAAAGACTACGGATGCACTGAATCCACTATTTGGGATTCAGCCGAATCCCCGAATCTATCGTGAAAGATTCGGCCGAATACCGAACCAAATCCTAATTTGCATATGCAAATTAAGGAGAGGACAGGAAAAAGTGGAAGAAAATCTTCTTTTGTTACGAAGAGTCACGTGATTTCCCAACCTGCCCCTAATTTACATATGCTAATTAGGATTCGGATTCGGCTCGGCCAGCCACAAGGATTCGGCCGAATCCAAATCCTGCTGAAAACGGCAGAATCTTGGCAGAATCCCTAACCGAATCCTGGATTTTGTGCATCCCTACAAAAGAATATTATCCTTATGCTCCCAAGTGATGCCAAAACTCTGCCCACTATGCATCTAAACCCCGCCTACTCATAAGTCCCGCCCCTTTTATGACCTATGAATTGTGCTTGTGTGACAGCAATACCCACTGTAGCCTCCTGATGGCAGCACTGATCTCAATGGAGTTAGGCTAAAACACATTCAATATTTGCACTATTGGGAACTCACAATTCTGTTTTATTGCACAGCGGGCGACCTCGGGATCCCGACACAGACGGGCGAGGGTGACAGCGGCTTTCTGCTGGACGCGCTCACAGGATGAGATTTCCGACAATCTCCCAGAAGCGGATTTCTCAGACAGCATTTCCATCAGAGTGGCGACGCCTTGGTAAATAAAGAAATGTTTAATTACTGACATGTGTGCTGCTGGTTCTGACCCTTGAAACAATGTAGCAGAAGCCAGCTGAGAAGCATGCAAGTTTGACTTCTGCTACATTGTTTCAACAGTCGGTATTTGCAGTACAGATGGTGAAAGACGGACACAGAACTACAAACCCAGTGAGAATGAGGAATGAATGGATATTGGGAAGTTGTATCAGGAGTCAGAAGCAGCAGTGCAGAGAAAGGGACAGACACAATGACAGTTACACAGAACTATAAACCCAGTGAGAATGAGGAATGAATGGATATTGGGAAGTTGTATCAGGAGTCAGAAGCAGCAGTGCAGAGAAAGGGACAGACACAATGACAGTTACACAGAACTATAAACCCAGTGAGAATGAGGAATGAATGGATATTGGGAAGTTGTATCAGGAGTCAGAAGCAGCAGTGCAGAGAAGAGAAAGGGACAGACACAATGACAGTTACACAGAACTATAAACCCAGTGAGAATGAGGAATCAATGGATATTGGGAAGTTGTATCAGGAGTCAGAAGCAGCAGTGCAGAGAAGAGAAGAGAAAGGGACAGACACAATGACAGTTACACAGAACTATAAACCCAGTGAGAATGAGGAATGAATGGATATTGGGAAGTTGTATCAGGAGTCAGAAGCAGCAGTGCAGAGAAGAGAAAGGAACAGACACAATGACAGTTACACAGAACTATAAACCCAGTGAGAATGAGGAATGAATGGATATTGGGAAGTTGTATCAGGAGTCAGAGGCAGCAGTGCAGAGAAGAGAAAGGGACAGACACAATGACAGTTACACAGAACTATAAACCCAGTGAGAATGAGGAATGAATGGATATTGGGAAGTTGTATCAGGAGTCAGAAGCAGCAGTGCAGAGAAAGGGACAGACACAATGACAGTTACACAGAACTATAAACCCAGTGAGAATGAGGAATGAATGGATATTGGGAAGTTGTATCAGGAGTCAGAAGCAGCAGTGCAGAGAATGAGGAATGAATGGATAATCTTTAATTACATCTTTTTTCATCCTGTTTCTAACTGTCATTTTTTTCTAATGATCCTTTTTGTATCACTGGGAAATCTGCAATAACAGTAATATCTGGGGGGGATCAATATGGACAACGTGGGAGAAACGTACCGTTTCCTTGAACAAATTCCGGGGCGCACTGATCCAGAACCGACAGGTTGGCCAGAATTGTCACAATCTGTGGGGGCAAAAGAACATGAAACGGAGTCAGCGGTGACTTAGATCTGATCTATCTGATAATAACTTAACCCTTCATTATCTGACAAAACAACAGTCCTGCCTTGCTTTATGGCTATTTACGTATTGACCTTTCTATTGCCGCTTACAAAGCCGCTATGAAATAATAAGCACAAAGCTTGAGTGAAATACAAATGACTCTATAAGTAGCGATGGGCGAATTTCTCCTGTTTCGCTGAAAAATTCGTGAATTTCCCGAAAAATTCTCGAAATGGTGAAAAATTCGCTAAAAATGAGTGAAACTCAATTTTGACGCCAGCATTAAAGTCAATGGGCGCCCGAATAGTGTTAATAGGGGAGTGACTTTTCGGACGCGAGTCCAAAAATTTTTTATGCCGCCGAATTTCTGCTTGAATTTTGTGAATTTATTCGCCCGTCACCATCTATAAGATCTGAGCTGTTTATAAGTTTTAAACCTCAATCCTTCCTTATGTCTCACACAATGACCTTCCCTGAGTTTTCCAGTTCAGTGGAATCTCAATGGGAGACATTGTAGCCAACGACGAGAGTCTTTTTACCCTTTAAATGATTAATTAGTGATTGTTTTACAGGTTGGGGAACCGCTGAGAAGGGGGGCAGGTAAGTGAGAAGTAATTTGCACCTTCAGTCCCGTAACCATAAATTATTGTCAGCGAGTGATCGACTCAGACCTGTCAGTCACGGGAGGGTTTTACATACGTGATTATCCTCCCGCCAGAATCCCCCGCCCGCGGCAGCGCGTTAATAAATGGCGAGGATTAAGTGTCAGCTCGGACCTTTGTTTAGCAACAAACACTTTCCACTTGGGGAATTAACGGAGGTAAAAAACGAAATTACCGTTCATTTAAATCTCAACGTGAAATTATTTCTAATCTGTAAATAGTGTCGTTATGGGTCTGTTCTGACTCACTCCGAACTCCCATGGCTGATTATTAAAGGGCAAGAAAGTCATATTCACTGGGGGAGCCAAATGTTTATACAGAATGAGACAAAAGGAAAGTGTTGGAAGGGTTACTGTCTGCTCTCTCTCATTTCCCTACAGAAATAGGGATTGGTAACACTAGATAGGTACCTAATATATAGAGACAAGAGGAAAGTGTTGGAAGGGTTAATGTCTGCTCTCTCTCATTTCCCTACAGAAATAGGGATTGGTAACACTAGATATGTACCTAATATATAGAGACAAGAGGAAAGTGTTGGAAGGGTTACTGTCTGCTCTCTCTCATTTCCCTACAGAAATAGGGATTGGTAACACTAGATAGGTACCTAATATATAGAGACAAGAGGAAAGTGTTGGAAGGGTTACTGTCTGCTCTCTCTCATTTCCCTACAGAAATAGGGATTGGTAACACTAGATAGGTACCTAATATATAGAGACAAGAGGAAAGTGTTGGAAGGGTTACTGTCTGCTCTCTCTCATTTCCCTACAGAAATAGGGATTGGTAGTACTAGATAGGTACCTAATATATAGAGACAAGAGGAAAGTGTTGGAAGGGTTACTGTCTGCTCTCTCTCATTTCCCTACAGAAATAGGGATTGGTAACACTAGATAGGTACCTAATATATAGAGACAAGAGGAAAGTGTTGGAAGGGTTACTGTCTGCTCTCTCTCATTTCCCTACAGAAATAGGGATTGGTAACACTAGATAGGTACCTAATATATAGAGACAAGAGGAAAGTGTTGGAAGGGTTACTGTCTGCTCTCTCTCATTTCCCTACAGAAATAGGGATTGGTAACACTAGATAGGTACCTAATATATAGAGACAAGAGGAAAGTGTTGGAAGGGTTACTGTCTGCTCTCACTAGATCGGTACCTAATATAAAGGGATATATAGGGAATCTGGGCCCATTTATCTATGGAAGGAAAGTGTGGGCACAAGGGAAGAGCACGAGGAACTACGTGTTGTGACTCCTGACAAAGCTGCGAGTGTTGGAGCAACTCGGCGCTTGATACAAACACAAACAGTATTTAGTCTGAGGATCTGAGACCCCCAATTCCACAAGGTATCGCCCTAAACAGATGCGCGGGGCAGAGTGATTACAGTTCAGGCGCATCTCTCGGCTGCTGATGACGGTGGGCATACATCAATATAAATATCGAATTTCACATGCAAAGAGACAGAACTGTGATTGCGCCGGTTCCCATAAATGTTTCCAATTACAGACGTGTAATTAGAGCGTGTGCGGCGCGGCTCCCCGGGAGAGACTGAGATTGAGGATTTCATTATCTTCCCTGAGCCAAAGTGGCTGATCTGCGTTACAAGTAGGAACCGGTCCCCCCTGACTCCAGACTCTTAACTTGCCCTTTTATTTTCCGCCGTTCAGACTCCCCAGTCTCTCGTCTCCGCAATGGAAAAAACTCAGACACGGCCCTGAAATGGTTAATAATCACCGGGGGAGACGAGCCGGCGCAGCAAATAGGGACATTAAATAATTAAAGGGATAACGAGTTGATCATTTCATTTTTTATAATCACCTACAATTACAAATAAAGTCACGGGGAGTTTTAGTTAATGAGAGTTTTAGGTTTCCATCAAAGTATTTTAAAGAGAAATTTAGTTTGTATGTTCCCTTTAAGTCTGAGAAGTTGGGCAGAAACACAGTTTATTCCATAGACTATAATGCAACAGCGCCCCCTAGTGGCAAATACTGATGATATTGCTTAACAATTTATTCAAATATCTGCCCTGTATCCGTAGAAACAGTTCCCCACCCATCAATAAATTATTCATAACCCCTGGGAATCCCATTACCTGACTGTCCTTACAGTAAAGAACCCCTTCCTATGCTGATGGTGAGATCTCCTTTCCTCCCCACCAATGAATCACTCATTCCCCTCTCTTGGTAGGGAATCCCATAACCTGACTGTCCTTACAGTAAAGATCCCCTTCCTATGCTGATGGTGAGATCTCCTTTCCTCCCCACCAATGAATCACTCATTCCCCCTCTCTTGGTAGGGAATCCCATAACCTGACTGTCCTTACAGTAAAGACCCCCTTCCTATGCTGATGGTGAAATCTCCTTTCCTCCCCACCAATGAATCACTCATTCCCCTCTCTTGGTAGGGAATCCCATAACCTCACTGCCCATAAAATTAAGAACCCCTTCCTATGCTGATGGTGAGATCTCCTTCCCTCCCCACCAATGAATCACTCATTCCCCTCTCTTGGTAGGGAATCACATAACCTGACTGTCCTTACAGTAAAGAACCCCTTCCTATACTGATGGTGAAATCTCCTTTCCTCCCCAACATGAATCACTCATTCCCCCTCTCTTGGTAGGGAATCCCATAACCTGACTGCCCTTACAGTAAAGAACCCCTTCCTATGCTGATGGTGAGATCTCCTTTCCTCCCCACCAATGAATCACTCATTACCCTCTTTTGGTAGGGAATCCCATAACCTGACTGTCCTTACAGTAAAGAACCCCTTCCTATGCTGATGGTGAGATCTCCTTTCCTCCCCACCAATGAATCACTCATTCCCCCTCTCTTGGTAGGGAATCCCATAACTTGACTGCCCTTACAGTAAAGAACCCCTTCCTATGCTGATGGTGAGATCTCCTTTCCTCCCCACCAATAAATCACTCATTCCCCCTCTCTTGGTAGGGAATCCCATAACTTGACTGCCCTTACAGTAAAGAACCCCTTCCTATGCTGATGGTGAGATCTCCTTTCCAGCGCCGTTTCTGGGGAAGGAGCCGCCTGAGGCGGCTCCTGCAATGCCGCCCCCCGCACCGACTTACCTGTCGGCGAGGGGAGGCAGGAACACGATTGCGGAGAGCGCAATTGCGCTCTCTCGCAATAGCGCAGCCGAATTTCCGGTTTAAAAACCGGAAATTCGGCTCTTAAAGGTGCAGGAATCCTGTCTGGCGCTGCCGCCTGAGGCGAGCGGCTCAGCTCGCCTCATTGGCGGAGCGCCCCTGCTCCTTTCCTCCCCACCAATGAATCAGTCATTCTCCCTCTCTTGGTAGGGAATCCCATAACCTGACTGCCCTTACAGTAAAGAACCCCTTCCTATACTGATGGTGAGATCTCCTTTCCTCCCCACACTAAAGAGTAGTAATCTGAGGCCCCTTTTTATGAACACCTCTCTGAATATAGGGGCATTATCTGTAAGACCTTCAGGCCTCTTTCATGCTTTATACCCATCTACAGTAGAGTGTAAGCTCCACTCACTTGGTCTCTGGCAAACGATGTGTCAATCCGCTGTTTGTCGGTGCAGACGTTGAGCAGGATTTTCATGGCGTTCATCTGAAGAAGCATCTCGCAGGCGAGCGTATCGAAGAAGGTGATGTTGGCGAGCGCGGCTGAGGCCAGTAGACAGACTTCCCCACATGAAGCCTCTTTACAAAGTCCTGGGAGACAGATACAAGAAGCTGATTGGATTCTGTAGCACAATCATATTGGCTTTGCTTGATAATAAAGTTTTTTTTTAGTGCAACTGGACCCACCGTTCTGAAACATCAAGGGCAATGTTCTTAGTTGAACATGAGCCACCTAGTGGACAAATAAGGAACATCAGGCCCACCAGAGAACCTACAGTCTACAGCCCACCAGGTGATGTCCCGGTCTACCAGCAGTCCATTCCCCACCAATACTCACTCAGCAGAGCGGTCACAATTTCCTCCATGTTTTCCAGGAAGCTGCTGAGATGTTGGGTGAAAGGGAGTTGGGGCGACGTGATCTGGGCTATAACCGCTGCCACTTCTGCTCTCGTTGCTTCTGGCTGAGTCTCATCCGTCAACATATCTGTCAGACACAAGATCCCGTCCACCTGGAAAATGAGCCGTCAGTTTTCAATCACAGTATTACCATCAATGATTGCTTATTCGTTAATCAAATAGAGGCAATAACATTTGCAATTGTTAGTTGTGTGCTACTTGCCCTTTAATTCAAAATAAAACCCTAGCCTAGAGCTCAGTTGACTCTTAAGAGTAATGAGCCCCTGTTTCCCATCTCGTTATACCCTCCTGTATTACCCACAATCTGCAGGCAGCAGCTAAAGGGGTTTAAAGGGGAAGTAAACCTAATTTTTTGCTCACTTTCTATTGAGAAAGGAGAAATCTCTAGGTATTTGCTTAAAATAATTCCTTGTTCAAATATTTCTTCACTATGAGCTCATGATTCTCCACCATATGATTTAATTTAACGCTCAATGACATTTCTTCATGCGATTTGTGCGTTTCTGAAGGTTAGGGGAAATAAAAACACAGAAATCTGCTTTTCTGTTCAAATTGGATCAATGCCCGAGTCGCACTGATTTCAATAAATTCAGATTAATAAGTGCTAAATTGGTTCGTTAGTCGTGCTTGTTTTGTTTTTAATCACGTCAAGATTCATTACAGCCAGTTACAATGAGAGTCTTTGAATCAATGCGACTGCAATTCCATGCGGGATTACAAAATACCCCTTTATTTTAGCCTCGAAACGCCAAACACATGACTAGCTCTGGAATGAACCAATAGAATTGCAGCTTGAAAGCATCAGACATTTCTATAATCCCATAGCCTTTCTCAAATACAAACACTGTATGTGTTTTTTTGGGAGATTGTGTTGAACTATACATTTATGTCTAGAGGGGTATAAACCCAACGGAGCTGGAGTAATTCTGAAAAAAAAATAAAAAAGGACATTATATATAAGAAGACAGAGAAGAGCAACAAAACAGATAAAGGGGATGAGGAAACTGATTTATGAATATAAATTCCCCTCGCTGGTATTGTACATTGAATTAGAAGAATGGAGAGTGGATATGACCTCTCTCTTACCAGTAGATCTATCCAGAGGACACCAGGACATCCCTTGACAGTGTTGGACTGGACCTCCTAGGGTCCACCAAAGAACCACACATCCAGGGCCCTCTCTGCAGCAATTAGATGGAGTAAGTGCCAAATAGTGTGGAAGTTATTTAGGCTTAAGGTGGAAATAAGAAAGTTCTGATGGGAATTGTCCCTGGTTTTATCCCAACTGGAGATCCTCAGGCACTCGTTGAGGCCAGTCAGACCCAGTCCCTTGAGATTGGAGACCTTGAAGAAAGGAGAACTCAATTTACCATTACAGAACTAGTTCTCAAAACCTCTACATATACATACATATACCATAGACATCACAAGTCATGTTCAGTCCTCAGCGTCCTTGGTTAGTCAATTCTGTTGACTTTTTCTTGCTCACGTAGTCATTGCTGAGTTACAGCTGTTCATTGTTTCTGGACCTGCTCCATCTGCTTGTTGAGTGATGGCCTGTTCCATGATGCGGATCTGCTCCCATGTGCTCATTTTCTTGCTGCTCATTGCTGTAGAATGGCTCCATCAGCTGAGGGACCTTCATCCTTTTGCTCATTACTCTGATCCCAATGAATCCTTTGACTGTTGTTGACAATCTACATCTGCTTGTTGCTCTGTTCAACTAAGGGTTTTACAACTCCTTGCAAAGAAGACGCTCATCATAGGGATTTCTCCTAAGATCCTAGGGATCCTACACCGGCTGTTGGTTGGTCACCAAGGATATAGTGCATCCCACTTGAACTGTAACAACCTACACAGCGGTTTTTTAGGGAGACAAATGAGCAACTACTAGAAAAAAGTACAAAATTCAGATCTCTGCCTCTTCCCTGCAACAGTTTCAGGGACACGTAGTGTCTGGCTCACCCCACGACTGTCTCCAGGGTCTATGGTTGCCACCTCAGTCCTGGAAACATATTAAATCCACATATGACTTGGCCAATCAGCAAATAATTATGATGCATAGCGCAGGCTGCACTGGACCTTGTACCATGCCAAGGTCATTCCTGTTTAGCCAATAAGAATGCAGATTTCATACTCTACAGGGTCCGACCAAGCGGCCAAAACCACTGCAGAACGTTCAAAAGCTCCACCTACCTTTTTTTTTCCCCTTGATTATTAAAAAATATGTGTCTTTGAAATATTTGGTATTTTTTCATGAGATTTTCAATAAACCCCGAAGGCCAGAAGGAAAAGGCCAGCGTCCCGCTAATGATTCATTGGCGTGAGGAACAATCTTTTAAGCACAGTTTTATCTTCCAAAAGCTGCTGATCCAAGCATGGGTATAATTAGAATTAATGTTCAGAAGGGAACTGGATCCCTGCCCTGTGCATTCTATTCTTTTATTACAGCAATCAATTAAAGGCTATATTAATTCTGCGCCGCTCGGGATATGATAAAAGTGGGAGCGTTGAGGCCAAGTGACTTGCAGGAGTTATTTTTGTCCGTCCCTTGTGGTAAATTTCATTTGCTTCTATGACATCTGCTTCTTTAAAAGACTTGCAGCCACGAGTAACCTCTGTGTTTGTGCCATTTTATCCCATAATGCTTGGTGTTTCCATTAGACTATGGGCACACTGATGGCTGGGGGCATTGAGTGGGTACTAGAGTACAGGGTGGGTCTCCTTGTCCTTCTGAAAGTTGTATCTTTAGGAACCAAATATTTGTCATAATTGTATAATGAAACTGTTTATGCCCCACTTCTTGAGTAAATTAGGGCAGCACCGAAATAAATAGAATTACTGTAAACTAAGTGTAAACAACATGTAAAGATGATCAGCCTTGGACATTGCAGAAATAGATCAGGCAAGAAATCCAGAGAATCCCATTGGGTAAAGACCTCATCAGGCCACTGGTACAAACCTTGTCCAATGAGTATAAACAGGCCATGCATGATCCAGTTGTTTAAATCGGGGATCACTGAAAGTGATTACTGGAGGTAAAGTGTAAACAACATGTAAACATATAAAGAAGATCAGCCTTGGACATTGCGGAAATATATCAATCAAGAAGTACAGAAAATCCCATGGGGTGAGGACAAGGCCACTGGTACAAACCTGTCCAGTAAGTATAAAGTGTAACATGTAAATTTGTGTAAAGAAAATCAGCCTTGGACACAAACAGTGCAAACTATAGTAAATACATGGACCAATACTGCCTTCCTACTAAGCTGCTCATCAATTTAACAGATTATTGGGTGGTGTTTGGGACTATGGGGATGATATCTGATTGGATTTCCAATTGGTTGAAGACTCATCAGCTGTTGTGTAAAGATCAGCCTTAAACATTGCAGAAATAGAAAAAAATGGCAACATGCAAACAACAAAGTGTAAAGTACAGTAAAGCTGCCTCCACATGGACCAATACTGCCTTCCTACAAGGCAACAGATTATTGGCTAATGTTTTGGACATAAAATGCTGATATCTGATTGGGTTATATTCACATATCAGTCAAGAAGCCCAGAAAATCCCATTGGGTGAGGACCTCATCATGCATGTGATCTAATTATTTGACTAGGGATCACATCAGTATTATACATGGAATTGGTACTGTATTTATCTGCTGTGTGTTCTGGGTATTATACATGGAATTGGTCCTGTATTTATCTGCTGTGTGTTCTGGGGTATTATACATGGAATTGGCACTGTATTTATCTGCTGTGTGTTCTGGGGTATTATACATGGAATTGACCATGTATTTATCTGCTGTGTGTTCTGGGGTATTATACATGGAATTGACCCTGTATTTATCTGCTGTGTGTTCTGGGGTATTATACATGGAATTGGCTCTGTATTTATCTGCTGTGTGTTCTGGGGTATTATACATGGAATTGACACTGTATTTATCTGCTGTGTGTTCTGGGGTATTATACATGGAATTGGCCCTGTATTTATCTGCTGTGTGTTCTGGGGTATTATACATGGAATTGGCCCTGTATTTATCTACTGTGTGTTCTGGGGTATTATACATGGAATTGGCCCTGTATTTATCTGCTGTGTGTTCTGGGGTATTATACATGGAATTGGCCCTGTATTTATCTGCTGTGTGTTCTGGGGTATTATACATGGAATTGGCACTGTATTTATCTGCTGTGTGTTCTGGGTATTATACATGGAATTGGCCCTGTATTTATCCTGCTGTGTGTTCTGGGGTATTATACATGGAATTGGCCCTGTATTTATCTGCTGTGTGTTCTGGGGTATTATACATGGAATTGGCCCTGTATTTATCCTGCTGTGTGTTCTGGGGTATTATACATGGAATTGACACTGTATTTATCTGCTGTGGGTTCTGGGTATTATACATGGAATTGACACTGTATTTATCTGCTATGTGTTCTGGGATATTATACATGGAATTGGCTCTGTATTTATCTGCTGTGTGTTCTGGGGTATTATACATGGAATTGGCCCTGTATTTATCTGCTGTGTGTTCTGGGGTATTATACATGGAATTGGCCCTGTATTTATCTGCTGTGTGTTCTGGGGTATTATACATGGAATTGGCCCTGTATTTATCTGCTGTGTGTTCTGGGGTATTATACATGGAATTGGTCCTGTATTTATCTGCTGTGGGTTCTGGGCTATTATACATGGAATTGGGCCTGTATTTATCTGCTGTGTGTTCTGGGGTATTATACATGGAATTGGCCCTGTATTTATCCTGCTGTGTGTTCTGGGGTATTATACATGGAATTGACACTGTATTTATCTGCTGTGGGTTCTGGGTATTATACATGGAATTGACACTGTATTTATCTGCTATGTGTTCTGGGATATTATACATGGAATTGGCTCTGTATTTATCTGCTGTGTGTTCTGGGGTATTATACATGGAATTGGCCCTGTATTTATCTGCTGTGTGTTCTGGGGTATTATACATGGAATTGGTCCTGTATTTATCTGCTGTGTGTTCTGGGGTATTATACATGGAATTGGCCCTGTATTTATCTGCTGTGGGTTCTGGGGGTATTATACATGGAATTGGCTCTGTATTTATCTGCTGTGTGTTCTGGGGTATTATACATGGAATTGGCCCTGTATTTATCTGCTGTGGGTTCTGGGGGTATTATACATGGAATTGGCCCTGTATTTATCTGCTGTGTGTTCTGGGGTATTATACATGGAATTGGCACTGTATTTATCTGCTGTGTGTTCTGGGGTATTATACATGGAATTGACACTGTATTTATCTGCTGTGAGTTCTGGGGTATTATACATGGAATTGGACCTGTATTTATCTGCTGTGTGTTCTGGGTATTATACATGGAATTGACACTGTATTTATCTGCTGTGTGTTCTGGGGTATTATACATGGAATTGGCCCTGTATTTATCTACTGTGTGTTCTGGGTATTATACATGGAATTGGCCCTGTATTTATCTGCTGTGAGTTCTGGGGTATTATACATGGAATTGGACCTGTATTTATCTGCTGTGGGTTCTGGGGTATTATACATGGAATTGGCACTGTATTTATCTGCTGTGTGTTCTGGGTATTATACATGGAATTGGCCCTGTATTTATCACTCCAGTCAAGAGGAAGGAAATATGTGGTCCAGGGTATTAAGACCCCATGAATAAGGATAAGGCAGTATTTGGGCCTATGCCAAGCTGAAGTCACAAGCAGATATGACACATGCAGACTTTAGTGGACCGTGTGTGGTTCTGTTGCCCGAGGCTACTAATAGCCGAGAGAGCCAATGTTTAGGCATCAGTTGTCCACTTGCCAGAGAACCTTATTCTGCTTTTGACCACAGGGTAAGTTGCAACACACGCTGGTTGGACACACAAAGCTCCAATATAAGTGAAGACTCATGTTTGACTATAATGGGTCTGATGTGTTGCCCAGAAAGACCCTATAGCAAGTCAATATGGCGACCGGTGTTAATTCAGGGGTTCCTCTGTCCCTCTTGCCATTTTAGGGGGCAGATCCTGTGCCCATACAGCAAAAAAGTCAACGGCTCTCCCTGCATTAAAAGAGTTGAATTTCTGGATTAGAAAGTTTATCGTTGGCGCTGCCCGGGGGCACAAGAAAGGAAACGAGAGGCATCAGATGAGAAAACTGCCCAGAAGTGCTGACATTGCGCATTTCCTCAGCCGCCTCCTTAAATCTCCCTCCATCTTTGTTCTGCGGCGACTTGGCCACCGGTATCTCCTGGAAGAGAGGGAATTACTAATGGCAGCAAACGAGACGCGCCATCCATCTGAGCTAACGATCACCCCCGGCACAGTCTGCGCCCCCTGATTTATTAACGAACAAACCAAGCGCCTCATTGACATAATGTTTCCGAGTCCCCCTCGCCTCACATTGGTCACAACTAACGAACTTGTGTTTAAAGGAGCGGCGCGTTCCCTCGGCGCCATTATTAGAGCTCAAGTCTTGGCCGTTCCATTTGCTGCAAATCAGGATACGCCGGCCACTAAATAATTCATGCGGTGTATCGAGTCGAGGGGAGCGGAGAGTTCATTAAATGCAATGTGGCTCAAGAGCTGTCACTCACTCTCATAATAATGACACAATGCTGGAAAGGAGGTCAGACATTAAATTCCGAATGTAATTCCAACCCCCACCCCCCCCCCACGGGTCTCCGGAACCAACAACAACAAACACGCAGCCCGAAATGTCTAAGAAACGAGGAATTTCTCGTACTCGTACAAACTAGAGTTTCACTCGAATGTTTCAATAATTCATATTGTTTTGATCAGCGGATTCTGCCCGTTCCCCATGTCTCATTATCCCCACTTGTCAAGAATGTCACATAGTGTCGGGTTTGGGGCTGAAGTTTTAGGTTTACAGCAAATGAAGCAACTAGAAAAAAAAAATGATATATATATATTAGTTCTCTGAATCTTGAAACCATATTGATATTAAGTGCAATTCAGCAGGAACAGTCCCCTAAGTTTCATTATAGTCTGTACAGAGAGATCCCATAAAACTATGGCAGTATAGGTATTCCCTGTACTAAGCACAATTCAGCAGGAACAGCCCCTAAGTTTGCTCATAGTCTGTACAGAGAGATCCCATAAAACTATGGCAGTATAGGTATTCCCTGTACTAAGCACAATTCAGCAGGAACAGTCCCTAAGTTTGCTCATAGTCTGTACAGAGAGATCCCATAAAACTATGGCACATAGGTATTCCCTGTACTAAGCACAATTCAGCAGGAACAGTCCCTAAGTTTGCTCATAGTCTGTACAGAGAGATCCCATAAAACTATGGCAGCATAGGTATTCCCCTGTACTAAGCACAATTCAGCAGGAACAGCCCCTAAGTTTGCTCATAGTCTGTACAGAGAGATCCCATAAAACTATGGCAGCATAGGTATTCCCTGTACTAAGCACAATTCAGCAGGAACAGTCCCCTAAGTTTGCTCATAGTCTGTACAGAGAGATCCCATAAAACTATGGCAGTATAGGTATTCCCTGTACTAAGCACAATTCAGCAGGAACAGTCCCTAAGTTTCATTATAGTCTGTACAGAGAGATCCCATAAAACTATGGCAGAATAGGTATCCCCTGTACTAAGCACAATTCAGCAGGAACAGTCCCTAAGTTTGCTCATAGTCTGTACAGAGAGATCCCATAAAACTATGGTACATAGGTATCCCCTGTACTAAGCACAATTCAGCAGGAACAGTCCCTAAGTTTGCTCATAGTCTGTACAGAGAGATCCCATAAAACTATGGTACATAGATATTCCCTGTACTAAGCACAATTCAGCAGGAACAGTCCCCTAAGTTTGCTCATAGTCTGTACAGAGAGATCCCATAAAACTATGGTACATAGGTATTCCCTGTACTAAGCACAATTCAGCAGGAACAGTCCCTAAGTTTGCTCATAGTCTGTACAGAGAGATCCCATAAAACTATGGCACATAGGTATTCCCTGTACTAAGCACAATTCAGCAGGAACAGTCCCTAAGTTTGCTCATAGTCTGTACAGAGAGATCCCATAAAACTATGGCAGTATAGGTATTCCCTGTACTAAGCACAATTCAGCAGGAACAGTCCCTAAGTTTCATTATAGTCTGTACAGAGAGATCCCATAAAACTATGGCAGAATAGGTATCCCCTGTACTAAGCACAATTCAGCAGGAACAGTCCCCTAAGTTTGCTCATAGTCTGTAAAGAGAGATCCCATAAAACTATGGTACATAGGTATCCCCCGTACTAAGCACAATTCAGCAGGAACAGTCCCTAAGTTTGCTCATAGTCTGTACAGAGAGATCCCATAAAACTATGGTACATAGATATTCCCTGTACTAAGCACAATTCAGCAGGAACAGTCCCCTAAGTTTGCTCATAGTCTGTACAGAGAGATCCCATAAAACTATGGTACATAGGTATTCCCCTGTACTAAGCACAATTCAGCAGGAACAGTCTCTAAGTTTGCTCATAGTCTGTACAGCCCTCTATTCCATCATAGGCACCTATATGTTTAATAATTGATCTCTATTTATCTATTTAGTTTCCTTTTAATCTATTGATTGATTGTACAGATTGTAAAGCTTCTCAGTTTACATTTCTCTCTCTCTAATGATATTTGAAGATATGGGAGGGTGCTGCCATGTCTCTTGCCACACCTGAAATCTTTATCCATAAAACAGCACCCCTAGAGGACATAAATGGATGTGGGGCGTCTATGTGGACACACGGAAGCATTTGAGTGGAGTCAGACACATCATTATGGAAAATAGAATAAAAATTGTCAGTTCCACCCCTCCCATTGAATCTGAAGAGTTGCAGTTCCCTTACTAACCAGCAGATGGTAGTGTGAGACAGCAAATGATTTCCCATACAGGAGACATTATTCATTGCAGTTATGTAGAAATATTCATTGTTTTGTTACAGGAATTCTGTGGGAAACCAGAACCCAATACTGTATCTGAGAGGGGTGTAAAGTCATTTGGGCAAGGCCCACTAAAGAGAGATAAATAATAATATACATTGGAACTGCCCTACTGTAAATCCTGCCAATAAATCAAGGGCCTATGGAGGAAAGCCTCTGCTATTGGGCACTTGCCATTATCTGTACCCCTAACCCCTGCATCTGCCAGCTCAGTTTTAGGGAGCCGAGAGTTGTAGTTGAACTACAGTGGAAGGATTGGCCATTGTGGTTTATTTATCTGCATTGTTTTGTTTGGATTCAACTTGTCCTTGAAGGTTGAAAAATCATTTTCTATTTATCTGTCAATTCAATAAATATTGATCGGGATCAGCAGTCGTTATCCCACGGCAGCAAAATTCCAGCGAGTTTGGGGAGTCGCATCCCTTGGAGGCAGGGGAGCCGGTATTTTACTGACCTGGCTGGTAAAAATTATGGCTGATCCCAATGTTATTAATAGGGAATAAAGATAAATATATAGGAAGGTCAGTGATCCCAATGTTATTAATAGGGAATAAAGATAAATATATAGGAAGGTCAGTGATCCCAATGTTATTAATAGGGAATAAAGATAAATATATAGGAAGGTCAGTGATCCCAATGTTATTAATAGGGAATAAAGATAAATATATAGGAAGGCCAGTGATCCCAATGTTATTAATAGGGAATAAAGATAAATATATAGGAAGGTCAGTGATATGATCCCAATGTTATTAATAGGGAATAAAGATAAATATATAGGAAGGTCAGTGATCCCAATGTTATTAATAGGGAATAAAGATAAATATATAGGAAGGTCAGTGATCCCAATGTTATTAATAGGGAATAAAGATAAATATATAGGAAGGCCAGTGATCCCAATGTTATTAATAGGGAATAAAGATAAATATATAGGAAGGTCAGTGATATGATCCCAATGTTATTAATAGGGAATAAAGATAAATATATAGGAAGGCCGGGATTTATTTCCTACTTGGAGGCCATGGCGGATCCATCGGTCCAGTAATAACTTCCAGCGATCGTTATGGATCATTCACCATTGGTACATAATCCCTATAGCGTATGCCATTTAAAGGGCCAGCTATGATCTTCTGACACAGTTTGCAAGTGGTCATTATTTATTTAGCTAATTACAATTGCCTGGGAATCCCCCCCAGATATTCAGCCTATTAGCCGTTAGCCAATGGGAAGGAAGGAAATGAGTGGCAGACTCAAGGACAGAACTTTCCGGAATGAAATATTTAGGAATAGACAAGGATGAGGAATCATTTATTTATGAAGGTGTAAATGGGTTTGGGAGGTTCCGTTAAATTGACGTCCCTGGTGGGGCATTGGCCAGAATGAAAGCTGCTCCAAGAATGGAAAGCAGGAGGAATTCTGGGTAATTGACAAAAATGCTAAGGAACCCTGTATCTATGGGCTTTTTATATGCTTGCATTATTCCCAGTGCACATCTTTGCTTTCCAGCAGTGATGCGATGATGGCCCAGTTTCCTATATTAAAAGAGTCAGTGGTCAATTTTCTTCACTCCCCAGCCTGTTAAACAATCATCGGTGATTTATATATATTATATAGATATATATAGGGGGTCTGGCCATGCCTGGGGAGGCAGTGGGGACCCTGAGACTTCAGAGGGGCAGAATAAAATAGATTTGCTTCACTTAACATTTGACCTGTCTCTTCTATTGCAGCCCTATGGGAAAGATCAGCCGCTGCCCCATGCTGGTGGGAAGGGGTACTGCAACTAATCAGCTGGAAACCCAGAAACCACAAGGGTCATGTTTTAATGAAAGCTCCATAAATATCCATTGGGAATAAGCGTCAGACCCACAGGGGTTACAGGATTTGCTCCATGTAGTCCTCACACCTTGTATACGGATTTATTATTTGTTCTAGGGTGGCCCTTGCCCAGACACGCCACTCTAACGCCTCTCTAACGCCTCTCTAACGCCTCTCTTACATCTCCGGTGGCAGAATATTCACACATTGGAATTAGGGAACATGACTTCTTTCATTTTTCCTATTACTGGATCAAGCCCCCGTTTTCTTGGTTATTGCCCTCCCCCCTGACCCTTTAATAAAACTCAGATCAAATTTGCATTTCTGCATTGAATGTTTGCAGTTAGTCTTTTTTATTTGTATCCTTTTAAGGGGCTTTTTTACCCTTATGCTCTGTAGTGCCCAGGTTTGGCATTTACAGTTGCTGCCTGGTTGCTAGGGTCAACGACCCTCTTTTTTTACCCCCGGTGTACGGCTGCTGATAAAAACACAATCAGCTGTAGAAATTGGTCAGAATGAACTGTAAACTGCCATGAAAGGGTTAATTGGGAGCGCAGCAGGAGAGTAAATATGTACCCAGGGCAGCACTAATGCTTCTTTATTCTTTCATATTCTCTGCAACGCAACAAGAGGGACGTATTCATACAGCTCTGGCTCAGTATACGGGCGAATACAAACATGGCATCTGTAGTTTTATTAATATCAGCCACAATAGTCGCCAGGAAGCACAGCGTTGTGGTTTGTTACTGCCCCGGGCCGGGGCTTTATTTGTTTGCCAATCACAGGTCAGAAGAAGAAATGAGGGTTTAACAATTTAATTGAAAACCAGTTAATGAATCTGTCTGGCAATGAGCAGCCGAATTAGGCCCTGGTCTTATACCAGTGTTAGTATTTAAAGTTCCAAATACAATTGTTAGAGGGTAAGTGGCACAAAATTGCACCCGAAGGGCACATGCCCCAAGGCAGATCCAGTGAAAGGTGCAGAAAAGAAATCGAGCAGAAGAGATTCCTTATTCAGCTAATTGGGACAGACAAACGAGAATAGAACGTTCAAGAACACGAAGATCCAGTTCATCTGTTTCTCTCACACTGGGGATGAGCACAGACAGTACAGAATAACCTTCACTTGGGTAAATAATGACTTCCCTCCTCTACTGATTTACATCCCAAGTTGGGCTCCTTCAGACAATAAAATATGTTGATACTACAATAACTCTGATGCTAGAGGAGAAGAAAAGAGAAAGGGGTGGGAAACTAGAAGAAGAAGAATAAAGACTTTCTGATGGTGGGATCTGCTTTTGAATTGAGGCTCCTCCTAACTTGACCCATGTTTTTCTTAGATTGTCATCTGCCAAGTATTACCTGCAAGTTCAGAGCAGTTCAATTTGTACTTTATCATCGGTTTGCAAAGGACTGGGCTGGTTGGAATGACTTGAGATGAGTTAAATCAAGTTGTGTTAGATGAGGCCAAGTCAGGATGCAATCGGTTGGGACAACTTCATTTAGGTTACATTTATATTTTGTTGGGAAGAACTGTGTTAGGATTGCCTGTGATACATTTTATTGTTTTAAGATGAGATGGAATGGAAATAGTTAAGCAAGTTGAGTTGGGTTGTAAGAGATGAATTTGAGTCTGTTATGCTAATACTTAGCTGGATTGCGTTGACCATAGATAGGTCAGAACAAGTTGGGAAGGCTATGTTGAGTTGGGTTGGAATTGTTGAAGTTGTGTTGAGTTACACTTAGACGTATTGAGTTGACCGTAGCTAGGTGAGAATACATTGGCCAGGTTTAGTTGAGTTGGGGAAGCTGAGTTACACATTGTTAGACTGAGCTGACTTTAGCTAGGTCGGGATGGATTAGTGAGCTAAGTTGAGTTGTTTCAGAATTAAAGTTAAGTTCAGTAGAGTTACATGTAGTGGCATTGAGTTAACCTTAGTTACATCAAAACACACTGTCCAGGCAAAGTTGAGTTGGGTTAGAATTGGTGAAGTTGGGTTCAGTAGCTGGATTGAGTACACCTTAGATAGGTCAGGACACGTTGGCCAGGCTTAGCCGAGTTGAGTTCAGTAGAGTAATATTCAGTTGGAATGAATTGCCCTTAACTAGGTCCGAAGGCATTGGCCAGGCTAAGTTGAGTAGTGTTGGAGCTTTAGTTGAGTTAAACATCTGAATTAAGTCCATTTTATGTTGTAGATGGGTCAGAACAGTTTGGCCAGGTTAAATTGAGTTTGGTTGGATTGGGTCAGTAGAGTGGCACATGCAGTAGAACTCAATTTTAATCCAAAATTCAATATGGATGATAGATTGGTGGGATAAGACAAAATGGTATTAAATGTGAATTAAAGCGATGAGGTTTTTCAGTAAAAATGCTGGAGATGTAGAAAATTCAGCAAAAACATGAATTTGGAAATTAATAAATCAGCCTCCCCGTGTTCTCATAAAAAGTAACTGAAATTCCAAATATTTAAGATGCTGCAAAGGGATGAGCCCCTTCAAATAGAGATCTCCAGTAGGAATGGCACAAAGTCATCTTCTGTATAAGAGCGAGGCATATCCTAGCAACATTCTCGTTTAACCATTCGCTGCCATTGGCACGCAGTCTGTTTAACTTGTTATTTGATGTGACAAGAAAATGATTATTATAAAAACCTACAAACAAATCACTTTTCAGCTCCTGAGCCTCCATGGCAACAAGTCTTGCCTTTCCCTTTCATCCCAGACATCATCCGCCTGAATTCCTTTCTAAATCACTGGGGCAATTACACAACAATGGAGCTGGTGGGGCGGAGTCTAAAAACAAAGTTATTCGAATAAAAACGCTTTCAGGTTAGTCAGAAAAAGTCTAGAAATCTATATGAAATTTGGCAGATTCCTCTGTGTTCTTAAAGATGAAATAATACTTGGTGCCCTTTGACCTTCCAGTTACAAATGAAGCCCCAAAAGTTACAAGATTTTTGTAGGAAACTCTCAATGGGGGGTTAGGGTTATAAAATGTATCACTTTTCTTACAATATCTTGAGGGCATCTGCCACAGGTTTATGGTGCCACCAGAAGGGTAATATTTGCCTTGAGGAAGAGCACACTACTATTGAGTGAATTTAATTATTCAATGTGAAGTATCTCCACCCTTACTCTAGGCCAGTGCTGCCCAATGGTTTCCATAGAGTTGGTCAGTCATTCATAACAACACAAGCTTGTCATAAAATGAGAAGGTCATCCGTAAAAGTCAGAAGAGCTCTTGAGCAGTCTTGTGAGGGCCACATATGACCAGAGTCTTCCAATGGAAAGCCCTACCCAAGGCCAGGCAGCAGAGCAGCATTAAGTGCCCTATACAAGTACAAACCAAAAGTCCACTGGATAGTTCTAAATGCTGCTCTTTAAGGCCCAAGGAATTATTACCCTGAGGGGGGGAAATGTCCATATTAAGAAAGTTGAGCCTGAGGGGAGCACCACGCATTGCCCATTAAAACCAACATATGGGTGGAAAAACTATGGGTCTGGAGATGCCAAGATCCTTCTGTGATGACGTCATTGTGCGCCTGCCACATTGTGACATCATCATATACCAACGCCACTTCTTTAGCACTAAATTCAAATCTAAAAACCCCTCAAGACATGTGTTTGATGCTTCCTGGGTACATTTTGACTTTTATCATTCAGGCTGTGTTGACTCTTGTACATTCCTGACTATCCTCATCCTCATTGACCCAGGGGCATAACTACAGAGGAAGCAGACCCTGCAGCTGCAGGGGGCCTCATGAGGCCCTAATTAAGGAGAATATGAATTTGTTGTGGGGCCCAGTATCATATAGTTACTCCACTGGCTTGACCTTTGGACTAGGGCTCTGCTTGACCCTTCTGGTACCTTCCAACTGATCTGTTCTACAATGTTTCCTCCCCAAACCTTACGTCATGGTCCCGACCACCATCTACCTCCATGACGACTACTTACCTTCTCCATCTGGCAGAGACCTTCCTCCACGCTGCACAGAGAAGCCAATGACCGTAGCGCTGGCGAATGGAGACATCGGAAGCAATCTTGCCGGCAGATCTTAAACAGCGCCACCACGGCTTCTTCCTGTAAATGACCCAAGACTTGTTACTGAGACATTGGCCATTGGTGAATAAGCCCCTTCGGCTGATTAGGTTGAACCTTGACATAAATCTGTAACCATGCCTACCATCTACCCTTTTCTACCCGCCCATTTATTAATATGTTTTATTAGCCAGAAATCAAACAAAATTATCTAATTTATCTATTATTAGATCAAATTGACTTTTAGCATTTACAAAATATCATATTAATTAAACTCGCTGTAAGAGTCAAAGAGGCGGCGGCATGAAGTGAATCATCCTCGGCAAACTGCGCAATTTGGAGCCTTAATTAGCGACCAATTAAGATGGAAGAGACTTCAGTGACCAGTGATAACGAGAGGTACAATGCGGAATCGACCCGCTCGCTGTCGTTGTTTTTTTCGAGTTGTCAGACTCCTATTTACTGACACTTTTATTGATCACTTTCATTTTCTGACATGTAATTAGAGGAATAATAATAGCTCTTAGCATGAATAATAACGTTTGTCCAGTTGTGCAGCAACTAAGTCTTTAGTAATAACGAGCAATTATACACCATCGTCTATTTGTGTTACCCTTTAGTCCGATCCCTTTGGCTTGGTACAAACTGGAGTTTATAAATGGCCAGTAGGGGCGCCGTTCTATGTCTGGTTATGGTTCATTCCATGAAGCTTAATTGTGTATTGTGTTCATTATATTTTCATTTATCTTGGTTGGGTGCTCAAAATATTCTTAAAAGGGGACCTCAACCTTTTCCTTTAGGGAACATACAGAGTTGTGCAGTTGGGTTGACGGCCGCCATATTTGAGGTCTGTCCCCAGGCCCCAGAGCGATGGTTCTGGTTCAGGGTTCATGTTCCTCTTTGTTGATCACCAACCTGGGAAATGCTGTGGCTAAACATGGCGGCCACTAGAGTAGCACAAGAGACCTATGAGAAAATTGGGAAACTCTTTATTGGGCTCATGTACAAGACTAGCCAATGTTACCGAAGAGGTAGAAAGAGCGAGCGACTGCAGCGGCGGGTGCGTCAGACTTTGAAGCGCAAGACTTTTGCTCAATTGATGATTAACCCCATAGCAGCTCCATTAGCAGAGAGGTAGGCTCGACTGAAATGGAAATGAGTGTGGCAGCTCACGGGCAGGGATGTAATTTCCTGGGGGTCACTGACTCCAATGGAAACTGCCGCTGACATTCATTGCTGGGCTCCTCGCCGGAAAGTTCAGCAGCAAATGAACATCAGCACTCGATACGCATGAATCTCAAGAGGATTCTCGGAGTTCAGACTTCACAAATGACCTCATTGTCGCCGCGTTTCCAAGCGCCCATCGCAGGCGTCACAATGTGGAATGTGTGAGTGTCAACAATGCCTCAGAGATGCTTCAACTTACCCTTTACATCCAAACGTTCATCACCATTAATCACCTATTTAAGCCCATTGTGGAGTCAGCAAAAGTTTCATGAGAAAAACTGTATTCTTGAATTTGTCAATAGTTGTAAAAACACTTGGAATGTTCCCTATGCCGTATCAGTGCTCTAAAGCCTATCAAACAAGCTGCCCAGATTCCCTTTCTGTGCCCCAGTTTGGGGATTTATACTGACCATTTTTTTTTGGCTGCCCTTGCAGCACTGCAGGAAAGCAGATCTAAGATCAAATGAGTAAATTCTGAATTCAGGGTGGAGGCGTGGCTATGCAGGGTGGAGGCGTGGCTATGCAGGGCATCGGACCAGACGTTTTTCGGATGAGCTCCATTCCTACTTTGATCGATTAATACCTTGATTGCTGTGACCGATACCCGTAGCACCATTGACAAGACAAGAGCTGTGACATCCAGGACACGTCGCAGGTCCAAGTGTGGCCCCTAACCGCACTCAAAAAGGCAAACTCAACCACCTCAAGGTGCCATCTTGGAACAGGCCCCAGCCACCTTCTGCACTATGACTGGCAACTATCCCAGAACCAGCACAACTTCCCAAGATATCTCCAGATATCTCCTGGGGTCAAGTATGTACAGGACTTATATCCAGAGGGTCAACTTGAACAACTTGAACAACTGCACCTTGTGGAACAACTAACTCCCAATGTAAACTTTAGATATTTCCAACTCAAACATGTAGCAATTAGCCAATTTACAATCATGGGCCCTCAACTGATATCTACTACTCTGGAAATTAAACTTCAGCTGCAAACTTTGTTTAAACCTCCGTCTACTATATACCAGGTCTTGACTCTCCCAAATAATCCAAAACATCTCTTCTGCCATGATAAATGGAGCTCAGATATACCTACTGTAACTGAAAGTGACCGGGCGACGGAGCTCGGCATTTACTACCACCATTGATGTTGGCCAAGGCTAAGCTGATACAAATCAAATGTATCCATTGTGTATACATGACCCCCAAACAACTTAACTGCATTAACCTGAATAGAGTGAACGTCCGTCCGAGATGTGGGAGCGACCCTGGGAAATGGCAACATACGACGTGGTCCTGCTCCAACGTTGAAGACTATTGACACAGATCTTGGCTTTCATATCAAAAGTGACGGTTTCGAGCATTGAACCTACTCCGGCGACCGCACTACTGGGATCAACCACTGGAATTGTCTCCTCTAAAGAAAGTAGAACTTTTCTTTTTCTAAAAAAACTGATTATCCTGAAATGGAAATCACCCACCTTAATGGAATAATGGAAAGAAACAGTAAACGAAACGTTACCATTTTATAAAGCGGCATAAATTGCTTGGGGATGCCAGGACAAGTTCTTAGACATTTGGCTATTAGTCCCCATGTACAGTGAGTAGCCTCCTTATTAGAACACAATCTGATGTGAGTAGGGATCCAACAAATCCACTATTTGGGATTCGACCAAATCCCTGAATCCTACGTGAAAGATTCAGCCGAATACTGAACTGAATCCGAAAACTTGAAGGCATATGCAAATTAGGGGAAGGAAAGGAAAAAATGGATAAACATCCTTGTTCCTTGATAAAAAGTCATGTGATTTCCCTTACCGGCCCTAATTTACATATGCAAATTTGGATTCGGATTTGGTTTGGCCATGGACAAGGATTCGACCGAATCTGAATCCTGCTGAAAAAGGCAAAATCCTGGCCGAATCCCGAACCGAATCCTGGATGGTGCATCCCTAGATGTGAGCCAGGTTGTAGCTCTCTCCCTTCCACCCTTTTCTTATTGCTGTACTGTGCACAAAAAAAATTCTGAATGCAATGAAGAAGACTGGACACTTACCTGGGCAACCAGACTGCAGAGCCGAGAGCCTTCTTGGGTGAGACTGTATAAACTGCAGATTGCACCCTCCATGCTATAGATGTTATCACAGGCCTCCAGCTCCGCAACCAGGCTCTGCAAGAAATAAGGGAAAGAGCAGGGTCAGTGGATAAATTCTGGAAGAGGTTTGGCAGAACTGGACTGGTTAAAGGAAACGATATGGCAGCTCCTACACAAATATACAGAGAAAACTGCATTGGGTCATTATGACTTTCTTCCCACCCCAAAATACAGTGTAGGTATAAGACCTATAATCCAGAAGGCTCTGGACCTGGGGTTTTACAGATAATGGATCTTTCCGTAATTTGGATCATCATACTTTAAGTCTACTAAAAAATCATGTAAACAATAAATAAACCCAATAGATTAGTGTTGCTTCCAACAAGGATGCATTATATAGTACCAGGTACTGATTTACCATTACAGAGAGAAAAGGAAATCATGTTTAAAAATCATTATTATTTAATTATAGTGGAATCTATGAGAGACGGCCATTCCATAATTCGGAGCTTTCTGGATAACAGATCCCATACTTGTACCAGAAACTCACACTGATATTTCTAAATGGTGGCAGGAAGGGGCGCTGGTTCGAAGAATCAGAGAATCAGACTGCACTTCATTCTGTATATAAACCCTATGTACAAACAGAGCACTAGGATTAAGACATGGGACCTCACAATGGAAGAGCATTTAGCAGAGGGATCATCAGCACCAGCGTTGAGCTCTGAATGGCCCAGAATAAATATTTACAAGCCCTTGAGTCAATATTCTGCCTCCTCTTGTGGCAGCTGAAAGTCAATAGAAAGTAAGGGAAGAGCCGCAGTTGATTAGTTGTGCGTGGGCCGGGGAGTTGGGGGACAGTTGGGCCTCATTAATGGCCTCACCGATTGACATAAATAATGGAGATGTTGGTGCAGATCCTGAGGAACCTGGAGAAAAGGCCACATTTATTCCTTGTGTTGGAAAGTCCTGACCTTGGGAGAACGAGGCAGGTCACAGGGGGTCACAGCTTGTAAAGGAATCATAGGTCGGGGGGAAAAGGCGGCCTCATCCAGATATACTTTCATTCCCATGATGCTCTGAGAACACCACCAGACTTTATAGGGTGAAGAAATACGGGGAAGTAGAGTTTGTATTTGTTCCTCTTTATTGGAGTATTTCTCTTTATTCATGTGAAATGTTCAATGCTCTGATTCTCTATAATTCTACATTTATGTATCAACGACAAGATGGAGACAGTAGGACAAGATGGAGACAGTAGGACAAGATGGAGACAGTAGGACAACATGGAGACAGTAGAACAAGATGAAGACAGTAGGGCAAGACGGAGACAGTAGGACAAGATGGAGACAGTAGGGCAAGATGGAGACAGTAGGACAAGATGGAGACAGTAGGGCAAGACGGAGACAGTAGAACAAGATGAAGACAGTAGGGCAAGACGGAGACAGTAGGACAAGATGGAGACAGTAGGACAACATGGAGACAGTAGAACAAGATGAAGACAGTAGGGCAAGACGGAGACAGTAGGACAAGATGGAGACAGTAGGGCAAGATGGAGACAGGGGGACAAGATGGAGACAGTAGGACAAGATGGAGACATTAGGGCAAGATGGAGACAGGGGGACAAGATGGAGACAATAGGGCAAGATGGAGACAGTAGGACAAGATGGAGACAGTAGGACAAGAGGGAGACAGTAGGAGAAGATGGAGACAGTAGGGCAAGATGGAGACAGGGGGACAAGATGGAGACAGTAGGACAAGATGGAGACATTAGGACAAGATGGAGACAATAGGGCAAGATGGAGACAGTAGGATAAGATAGAGGCAGTAGGGCAAGATGGAGACAGTAGGACAAGAGGGAGACAGTAGGACAAGATGGAGACAATAGGGCAAGATGGAGACAGTAGGATAAGATAGAGGCAGTAGGGCAAGATGGAGACAGTAGGACAAGAGGGAGACAGTAGGACAAGATGGAGACAGTAGGACAAGGTGATCACAGGACAGATGGTATTAGAGTTTAGAGTCTGTCACCACTGGGTCTCATAGAAATGACAGCAGAGCCTACAGACACTTTGCACAATCCATTACTGACAGAGAATTCCTAAACTTGGTTTCTCTATTTTAAAAACGAGCTGAGCAGCCAATGGTGACATAAGAGCTGAAGTAAAGTTGGGCGCAACCCAAGGTCGGACTCAGTTGCACCACGGGGACCTTAACTGCTCCGACACTGAGAAGCTTTTTCCCTTATTGAGATGAATAATGAATGAGTCCCACTGGATTCACAGGTTGGAGGCTTCTCTGAGAAGGTGCAGGGAATGATGTAAGATGCAGGGAGTGAGACGGAGCAATGAGTGTCAGCGAAGAGACATTACGCAGACAGGCGGCACCAGCGCAGAGCATTACATCAGCCACTGGGATAATTCATGGTGACACCGCACCGTCGCAAACAAGATTTACTAAACAACAGATTTCAGCTTTCCTGTGCGGATTCATGTCTAGTAATTATTTCTCCCTCTATGAGAGATCACCACGCCGTGTGTCGGCACCAAAATTTATTCCGTGCGTTTATCAGGTGTTTTTTGAGGGAATTGGATGTATCATTACAAATAGGCACGGGCCGGATTTAATGGCCCAACCATGATGGGAACTGAAAGCGAAAATAGGTCTATATATTCCTTTATACAGACAGTACAGTATGAGGGTATAGCTTATTGTGTGCCCAGAACATTCCTTCTCTGTATATTTGTATTTATACATATGGGAGGAGGAGGTGCCATATTGATTCCCTTAGACAGTACAGTATGAGTGTATAGCTTATTGTGTGCCCAGAGCATTCCTTCTCTGTATATTTGTATTTATACATATGGGAGGAGGAGGTGTCATATTGATTCCCTTAGACAGTACAGTATGAGGGTATAGCTTATTGTGTGCCCAGAACATTCCTTCTCTGTATATTTGTATTTATACATATGGGAGGAGGGAGGTGCCATATTGATTCCCTTAGACAGTACAGTATGAGGGTATAGCTTATTGTGTGCCCAGAACATTCCTTCTCTGTATATTTGTATTTATACATATGGGAGGAGGAGGTGCCATATTGATTCCCTTAGACAGTACAGTATAAGGGTATAGCTTATTGTGTGCCCAGAACATTCCTTCTCTGTATATTTGTATTTATACATATGGGAGGAGGGAGGTGCCATATTGATTCCCTTAGACAGTACAGTATGAGGATATAGCTTATTGTGTGCCCAGAACATTCCTTCTCTGTATATTTGTATTTATACATATGGGAGGAGGGAGGTGCCATATTGATTCCCTTAGACAGTACAGTATGAGGGTATAGCTTATTGTGTGCCCAGAACATTCCTTCTCTGTATATTTGTATTTATACATATGGGAGGAGGAGGTGCCATATTGATTCCCTTAGACAGTACAGTATGAGGGTATAGCTTATTGTGTGCCCAGAACATTCCTTCTCTGTATATTTGTATTTATACATATGGGAGGAGGAGGTGCCATATTGATTCCCTTAGACAGTACAGTATGAGGGTATAGCTTATTGTGTGCCCAGAACATTCCTTCTCTGTATATTTGTATTTATACATATGGGAGGAGGAGGTGCCATATTGATTCCCTTAGACAGTACAGTATGAGGGAACTTTCCCTGTATGAATGAGGTAGGTACCTATAACAACCACTTACCTTTATTTCCTGAGTCAAAGCAAGATTTATCAGTTGACTAAAATACTGCCCAACAGATGTGAGAGTCTCATTAATGGACAGTTTGATGGACGGGTGGGCATCATCCCCCTCTGTCAATGCACACCTACAGGAGGGTGAGGGATAAGTTATAAAATGCTCGGTAGGGGTAAAAAACCCTAATATTTGTATGTTTCCAATTTGCCACAGATGGGTAAAAAATGAGCTGTTCTATCAGATTCATGCTGCAGACTGCATTGATTTTTGTGCCACAGTAACTTTGAGACTATGAGCAAACTTAGGGGACTGTTCCTGCTGAATTGTGCTTAGTACAGGGAATACCTATGCTGCCATAGTTTTATGGGATCTCTCTGTACAGACTATGAGCAAACTTAGGGGACTGTTCCTGCTGAATTGTGCTTAGTACAGGGAATACCTATGTGCCATAGTTTTATGGGATCTCTCTGTACAGACTATGAGCAAACTTAGGGACTGTTCCTGCTGAATTGTGCTTAGTACAGGGAATACCTATGCTGCCATAGTTTTATGGGATCTCTCTGTACAGACTATGAGCAAACTTAGGGACTGTTCCTGCTGAATTGTGCTTAGTACAGGGAATACCTATGTACCATAGTTTTATGGGATCTCTCTGTACAGACTATGAGCAAACTTAGGGTACTGTTCCTGCTGAATTGTGCTTAGTACAGGGAATACCTATGTACCATAGTTTTATGGGATCTCTCTGTACAGACTATGAGCAAAATTAGGGTACTGTTCCTGCTGAATTGTGCTTAGTACAGGGAATACCTATGTACCATAGTTTTATGGGATCTCTCTGTACAGACTATGAGCAAACTTAGGGTACTGTTCCTGCTGAATTGTGCTTAGTACAGGGAATACCTATGTACCATAGTTTTATGGGATCTCTCTGTACAGACTATGAGCAAACTTAGGGGGCTGTTCCTGCTGAATTGTGCTTAGTACAGGGAATACCTATGCTGCCATAGTTTTATGGGATCTCTCTGTACAGACTATGAGCAAACTTAGGGGGCTGTTCCTGCTGAATTGTGCTTAGTACAGGGAATACCTATGCTGCCATAGTTTTATGGGATCTCTCTGTACAGACTATGAGCAAACTTAGGGACTGTTCCTGCTGAATTGTGCTTAGTACAGGGGATACCTATGCTGCCATAGTTTTATGGGATCTTTCTGTACAGACTATGAGCAAACTTAGGGACTGTTCCTGCTGAATTGTGCTTAGTACAGGGAATACCTATGCTGCCATAGTTTTATGGGATCTCTCTGTACAGACTATGAGCAAACTTAGGGACTGTTCCTGCTGAATTGTGCTTAGTACAGGGAATACCTATGCTGCCATAGTTTTATGGGATCTCTCTGTACAGACTATGAGCAAACTTAGGGGCTGTTCCTGCTGAATTGTGCTTAGTACAGGGAATACCTATGCTGCCATAGTTTTATGGGATCTCTCTGTACAGACTATGAGCACATTTAGGGACTGTTCCTGCTGAATTGTGTCTTGATCTTTCCATTAGACCAGGAAAGAGGGGGAACATTTGGGAAGTGAAGATACAGGGTGGGTTCATTATGGTTTGGCTGTTGATTTTTGGAGTAAGGGGAGTAGGTATTTACCTTTCAGTAACATCAGTCAGCTCGTAGCACTTGTCCATTAGTAACATCTCATACTGCAAATGAGCAGACGGGAGAGAATGGGAGTTAATGTCGGCATTTAATGCAGAGTTTTAATTTTAGCTCCAAAGGGACCCCCTTCCTCTCAGCAGATCACACCCAGCGCCCCCCTCTAAGCACATTAGGAACCAGCAGCCCCACTGTCCCTGTCCTGTCAAAATAGAATATTATTTTTCATCATGTTTGATGTAATTGTGCTTGTTTTTCCTGCCAAATGGCTTAATTACAAGTGATTATTGTGTTCCCGACGCTGAAAGCTCATATTATATTTTCCATCTTTCACTTCCATCCCTGAGCTGCCATTACGCCGATAAGTGTCTGTGAGCAAAGCATTCTGGGTTATGGATTTGGGCCCCTCAACGTGATGAATTCGACCTCGGAGATGAGATCATTTTCAGTTGAGCCCCGGCCCAGGGGTTTATTTGGTTACAGAAAAACTAAATCATCGATAGCAACCGAAATAGGCACTTTCCACTTAAAACTCAAACTCGCTGCTATTTCTAGAAAAACAACCCCTTGATATTCATATACTCAGTCTTTATTTGTTATTGGGAAATGTTTCAGCCAAACATCACTGAGGAAAGTTATTTAGCCACAGTGGAATCTCTCACCTCCAGCTCTGTACCTAGAAACTTTGTATAGTTCTACATTCATCTTGGTCAAAATGGATTAACGTTTCTATTTCTTAATACTTACAATACACTTTATACACAATTCTACTGTAAACATAGTATAGATTGTAGGGGACTAGGAGAGATGCAATAGAGGAGAGTATATAAGGGATAAGACTGGAAGAGATACAGTAGAGTATAGAAGAATTGTCCCTTCTATACTTCACTGTATCTCTTCCAGTCTCTTTCCTTCTATACTTTACTACATCTCTTCCAGTCTCTTCCCTTCTATACTCTACTGTATTTCTTCAAGTCTATTTCCTTCTATACTCTACTGTATCACTTCCAGTCTCTTCCCTTCCAGAGGGAAGGAAGAGACTGGAAGAGATGCAGTAGAGTAGAGTAAAAAAGAGACTGGAAGAGATACAGTAGAGTAGAGTATAGAAGGGAGGAGACTGGAAGAAATGCACTAGAGTACAGTATAGAAGGGAAGAGACTGGAAGAGATACAGTAGAGTAGAGTAAAGAAGAGAAGAGACTCTAACGTATGCAGAAGAGTAGAGTATAGAAAGAAAGAGATTAGAAGAGATTCAGTAAAGTAGAGTGTAGAAGGGATGAGACTGAAAGAGGTGCAGTAGAGTAGAGTAAAGAAGAGTATAGACTGGAAGAGATGCAGTAGAGTGGAGTATAGAAGGGAAGAGACTGGATGAGATGAAGTAGAGTAGAGTAAAGAAGAGAAGAGACTGGAAGAGATGCAGTAGAGTAGAGTATAGAAGGGAAGAGACTGGATGAGATGAAGTAGAGTAGAGTAAAGAAGAGAAGAGACTGGAAAAGATGCAGTAGAGTAGAGTATAGAAGGGATGAGACTGGAAGAGATGAAGTAGAGTAGAGTAAAGAAGAGAAGAGATTGGAAGAGATGCAGTAAAGTAGAGTATAGAAGGGATGAGACTGGAAGAGATGAAGTAGAGTAGAGTAAAGAAGAGAAGAGATTGGAAGAGATGCAGTAAAGTAGAGTATAGAAGGGATGAGACTGGAAGAGATGAAGTAGAGTAGAGTAAAGAAGAGAAGAGATTGGAAGAGATGCAGTAAAGTAGAGTATGCAAGGGACGAGACAGGAAGAGATGCAGTAGAGTAGAGTAAAGAAGAGAAGAGACTGGAGGGGATGCAGTAGCGTTGAGTATAGAAGGGCTGGAAGGGCTACAGCAGAGAAGATTATAGAAAGGCTGGAAGTGAGATACAGTAGAGAATAGAAGGGTGGAGACTGGAAGAGATGCAGTAGAGTGGAGTAACAAAGGGAAGAGACTGGAAGAGATGTAGTAGAGTATAGATGGCTGGACGAGATACAGTAGAGTATAGAAGGATGGAGACTGGAATAGATGCAGTAGAGTGGAGTAACAAAAGGGAAGAGACTGGAAGAGATGTAGTAGAAAGGAGTATGAAAGTGAGGAGACTGGAAGAGATACAGGGGAGTAGAGAATAGAAGGGATGGAAGAGGAGTGGTTGCATGGAAGGGAGGAGCATGCCATGGAGTAGGAATGTAGTACCATTCAGTATCTCAAAGACACTTGTTTAGTAAAGGGAAAGGACACAGAACCCCCAGTACCTTCTGCATTTCCTCCGTTGAGGTGCGGTTGAAGCTGTGATACTCTTTGAGCATTGAGCGCACGTGGCAGCTGATTCGGATGGCCATACTGTGCAGCCTCCTCCATCTGCTCTTCATCAGCTTCTCCACTATTTTTGTGAGCTCGGTGCTTACAATCCACGCTCTCTTCAGTAGAATCTCCAGGCTGCTGGGTGCCGTGCCCTGAGAGGAGAGCAACAGGTCACTTTGGGAGTCCTCTTCCTTCCCAATGGGCTTGGACTGGAGGATGCACATACACTCACACTCCGTCATCAGCTTCAGGTCATCCATCCAACGTCGTACCGAGTCTACTTGGATGATGCGCAGTCTGAAACCCAGGGACAACATTACAATTACATTCATTTCTACCTTGAAACCATATTTGTACATGAAAGACATATTAGTGCACTGCTGGGCCTGACTACATGCACCACTGAAACAATGTAGCTGTAGGTAGTAAAGACTCCAATCCCACAATGCCTTGCATGCCTTTGTGATGCTCTTTCTTCAAAGATCTTTTAAAGGACAGAAAAACTATAACTACCCCAGAGGACCCACACCCAGCGAAGCCCACAGACCCTTGCTTTTAACTCAACCCAAACCCACTGGTGCTGCCACTGACACCACCATCAGGGAGACAGAAGATTACAGCTCAAGGTGGCCAAGGTGACTAATAGCTGCCACCCAACTGAACCGAAACCAGCAAAGCCACTTTGTGACCCAAAACACCTGAATATTGGACATTGAGGAGAGATGACTATTGATACATTGTTTCAATGATACAGAGTGGGGTTTGCAAGTTCTAAGGAGAAGCATAAGGGTCTTCACTTATTGAGGGGTCAGTCTGCCCCACAAATTACCCCAGGAAGAGTCAATGCATTAGACAATGACATCCATATATCAATATACCCAATTATTTGCCCCTTTATATGCATTAGTTATATTGTACCTAGTGGGGTTTACGTAACTCCCCAACTTAATCAATAAACTCTGCAAAATAAATTAATTTACATTTAAATATTAAATAATTCATAATGACACCGCGCTTGATAAATGCCTCTGAAAAGCGTGCGCTTATTCTCCCTGTGCCATCGGGATGGGATTGATCTCACAGTAAATAATGTCAGGGCCACCATTATATGCGCACAGGGGGTTATTGCAGTCTGGGGTCCCCTGGCAGAGTACAATTTACATGTCTTGTGGGGGAAGAGACGGGTATTAAAAATTGTCAGTGGGAATTTGGCAAAATGTGACATGGGGTTGATCAGGGGTGTGGTAATATATGTTGGGGCCCCGTCTGCTTATTTTTGGGCCCTCTTCCCTGGGGCTCAATTGACCAGTTAATAACTGGTGCCACCTGGTGAGGGAGAGCCCTGCAAACATAATATGGGGAACCATGATCCCTAATAGTGGCTTTGATGTCATTACAGGGTGCTTGTTCAGATTTCAAGATAACTAAGGAACTACACACAACCAGGGGCGGAACTACCGGGGGAGCAGGGGGTGCGAGCGGGCCAGGGCCTGCACCCCCTCAGGGCCCCCCGGCAGTCCGCGCGCCATGCATATCCCGGCCAGTTCCGGGTTTATGGAGGGGGCCCGGCTGCGCGTCCTGCGCCAGGGCCCGCCCCCCCTCTAGTTCTGTTTCTGCACACAACCCTGGATGACTAAGGAACTACACACAACCCTGGATAACTAAGGAACTACACACAACCCTGGATAACTAAGGAACTACACACAACCCTGGATGACTAAGGAACTACACACAACCCTGGATAACTAAGGAACTACACACAACCCTGGATGACTAAGGAACTACACACAACCCTGGATAACTAAGGAACTACACACAACCCTGGATAACTAAGGAACTACACACAACCCTGGATGACTAAGGAACTACACACAACCCTGGATAACTAAGGAACTACACACAACCCTGGATAACTAAGGAACTACACACAACCGTGGATGACTAAGGAACTACACACAACCCTGGGTGACTAAGGAACTACACACATCCCTAGATGACTAAGGAACTACACACAACCCTGGATAACTAAGGAACTACACACAACCCTGGATGACTAAGGAACTACAAACATCCTTGGATAATTAAGGAACTACACACAACCTTATATAACTAAGTGACTTCACACAACCCTGGATGACCTACACACAATGGCATTCATTATAACCAAATGTTGCCCTACAAAGGAGAAATGTTTTGCTTCACTTAAACCCCTGGTGCTCATTGTTACCCAGTTTGTGTACAAAGAAGCTCTTGTCCGCTGATTTGTCTTGGAACAGGAGAAGAGGTGACCCCCAATCTACACAATCACTGAAAGATCCTACATAGCCTCCAGCTCTTTGTCATTATGTTTGAACCATCCCTGAGGCTTCACCTTGGAATGGATCATGACTCCATTGAATCGCCTATGATATTACCCTGAGGCAATAAATTCCCATTCAGACATGATGATAATTGCTCCTTAAAGCCCCCTTCACGCATTAGAGACTTGCCCCATCCGCACATGATATATGTATATATATATATATATATACTGTATATATGGCTTCCCATGCAGCATGTACCCTCAATATGCAATGGATACAGTGAAAGAAAGATGAACCCCCTCCCCATATATAAATGTAATTATTGTATTTAAATGAACAAGGGAAATCTTCAGAAGTGACATGTTAGGGCTTCGTTTAATCAGCTAATTTCGCTAGGAGAAAGCAGTGAGTGCGTCTAACGGCGGCGCATATATAATGTCAGGCTGGTTATTCCAAGAACTCTTGGAAACATCAATATCCATCAAAGCGTTTCACATTTCTCTGAGCAGCAGCACTTTAGTAGCAGCAGCAGCAAAGAGAACTATGGAACCAAACGCTCCCCTCAACTACTCCAGGAACTGAGAGGGGGTTAATACTTAACCCATGAAAATAACAGGGTTAAAAATGTAATTCACTTGAGTATGAAAAAAATGGGTCCTACTTAATTCTCCAGGGTCAGACTGGCCTGTCAGGATACCAGGAAGTCTCCCGTTGGGTAGAGACACTAGTGGGTTCCACTGTTAACTGTAAACACCTACACCTAATCTTGCCAACGCCCTGTGAGAAACTGTAAGGGTGTCCCATACCTATCACATTGCCCAGTGTTATCCAAATAATAATCAAATCGAAGGAATGATGGGAATGCACAAGATCATGGGAAGAAACATTATAATGTGAAGAAGAAACCTCTTCTCTTATAGTCCCACATTTCCCCATGTTCTTGTACTCTAGCCCCATACAACTTACCCCTTCCTTCTGAGCAAGTTCTCAACTTTCATCCTTCCCTTTACTCTACTGCCCTCAACCTACTCCTTCCTTTATGGCTTCTTGTCTTCCACAGTGCTCTCCAATTTACAGCCTCCCTTGTGCTCATCACTTCTGCTCTACACCTCACCAAGCCACTTCCCCACGTATGGTTCCTTGTGTTTTAGAGATACCCCTGCTCATAACCAGTATCAAACAGCCTCTATGCTTGCAGTCCCTTGACTTTCTCAGGTCCTGCAAATGACCCCTTCCTTATCTTCCAATCCCCTCCAGTTTACTTCATCCAGTGCCCTCCTCCATGTCCTCCATCCTCTGCTGCTTCATGTCCCTCAACACTTTATTCTCTCATGTGGTTATTTTCTCTTTTCATGTTCCACTACTTTATCTTCATATCCTACAAGTCACCTCTTCCCTTCTACTCCACTACCTCCCTCAGTCTTCTACAAACTACTGGCTCCTTTTCTCTCAGTCCATTTGCTTCATTCTTCAGAAACCAAGTTCTCCCTTCTTTCGCACTGCTCTTCTTAGTTTCATTCCATGTAATCCTCTCTGCTTCATTCTTATCCAAATTGTTCTCTCTCTTCTGTTCACTGCCTTCCAGTCGCCTGCTTCACCCTACAACCTACAAACTCCTTCTTCTTGCACACATCAACTCAATTTTCCCTGCGCCATCATTCCATAGTTTATTCCAGGTTGCATTGACTTATTTTCTTCCTTTTTTAAGCCAGTCATCCTCCAACCTCCACAATTCTCCTTTACTTCACACCCTTTAAGCTCTGCAGTAAACCATCATCTGTCTACTCTACTGCCTCGTTCCTCTCATATAGTTCCAACCATTTATTCAATAAGCCTTTGCAGCCTCTGCTCCATGATATCCTTTCCACCCCTTACTAACCAGGTCTCCTTTCTGGTCCTCTCTGCACCTTCTTTTCCCGTCTCCATGATATACCGTTCTATCCCCTACTAATTCAGTCTCCGTTCCAATCCTCTCTATCCCTTCTATTCCCATCTCCATGATTTACCTTCTTCACCTTACTAGCCATGTCTCCTTTCTGGTCCTCTCTGCCCCTTCTCTTCACATCTCCTTTCTTTCTTCTCTTTGTTATAATGACACCATTCCCACCACTCACAATGCTCTGCCACCTCTTGTTATTTGCTCATCCATTCAGCAGTTACACATATAGAGGTAAGTACTCAGTATAAGGAGTAGTGGCCGCGGGGGGAACAGAAGAGACTACACGCTGCAATATTATGTGACAGGGAAGTGCTACTGTAGGGGGGTTATAATATCTGTAGGGGATCATATCTGTTGCCATTAATTCGGTGTGTTTGTGCCCCGCTGAATAGCAATGAATACAAACATGCGTCACTGCTGCTTTATAGGAATGAAGTATTACGTCTAAATAATTTAGTTACTCATTCACATTAAAAGGGGCCCCAAACACTGACAATGGGGCCGATTATCTGTTTGTCTGTCCGTGGGCTAAAAAGACGCTGATTTATTCATTTATTCTCCATGTAAAACCCTAGAGCACAAATCATGCTTGTGTTTATATATATATATATATATTATAGTCATACACCAACACTCATCTGATGCCAACTAACCTGTTCAGGACTGAACCCATGAATAAATAGTAGAGGATGAGGAATACAGGCGATATATTTGTATTTACACATATGGGTAGGAGTTTTCATATTGTTTTCATTACAGTCTAGATTCGACAATATAGTGTATAAGCAAACTTAGGGACTGTTCCTGCTGAATTGTGCTTAGTACAGGGGAATACCTATGCTGCCATAGTTTTATGGGATCTCTTTGTGCAGACTATGAGCAAACTTAGGGACTGTTCCTGCTGAATTGTGCTTAGTACAGGGAATACCTATGCTGCCATAGTTTTATGGGATCTCTCTGTACAGACTATGAGCAAACTTAGGGGCTGTTCCTGCTGAATTGTGCTTAGTACAGGGAATACCTATGCTTGCCCATAGTTTTATGGGATCTCTCTGTACAGACTATGAGCAAACTTAGGGGACTGTTCCTGCTGAATTGTGCTTAGTACAGAGGAATACCTATGTACCATAGTTTTATGGGATCTCTCTGTACAGACTATGAGCAAACTTAGGGACTGTTCCTGCTGAATTGTGCTTAGTACAGGGAATACCTCCCATACAACACCAACTTTGTTGCCCAACCCTCAGCCTGAGAATAATGGAGAGATTTGCAAGGCTGAAACTACAAGCTGAGTCAGTGAAACTCCATAGAAAATAAAGAAGATGAGGCGAGACAAATAGGGAATACGCAGTGAGAGAAGATATTTTGGTTACTTAGAGGATCTGCATCTGGCAGGAACATGCTGGCGGCAGTTGCCTTGATCTCCCCCCTCTGTCCCCTATAAAAGAGCAACAAGAAATCGCTCCCCCTACACCCAGTGCCCAGTAAATGTGGAATTTATTAACAAGGAATAAGCAAATGTTTCTTATTAGCACAATGTGTTCAGCTCATAGAACTGTAGCACCAACCTCTGCACATGGACACGTCTCCTAAACACCAGTGAGTATTTGGGACTTACCGCTGGAATGTCACAGACAGGGAACTGTATTGGCAGCCATCTTGGAAAGCCATCGTTATCTGCACCCGACGTCTACCTTATCGACTGAGAGCCCCCTGTATAAGAGAACAAGAAACCCATACATTATGTGAGAGGGAGGTAAAGTGCACCTTAAAGGAGAAGGAAAGGTTAAAAGTAAGTTTTATCAGAAAAGTCTATATAAATACACCAGTAACCCCTCAAAGTAATGCTGCTCTGAGTCCTCTGTCATAAGAAACATCACATTTCTTTCCTTCTATTGTGTACTCATGGGCTTCTGTATCAGACTAACTGTTTTCAGCTTAAACCTCCAGAGCTAGGGCTTGAGCATGCTCAGTTTGCTCCTCTCTCCCTCTCCTCCTCCCTCCCTGCTGTAATCTGAGCCCAGAGCTATGAGTGAGTAGGGAGAGACTCAGGCAGGAAGTGATGTCTCACCAAGCTAATATGGCAGCTGCTATCCTAAACAAACAGAGTGACCTTTTTACTTAGGTATGGTAAAACACTCTACAAAATAAATATAGCATTCTAGCTTGCTCTATTGTGGCTAATCTACTGGCAATAAAATGCCTCCGTAGCTTTCCATCTCCTTTAATATTCATTATTAGTACCTATCTAGTGCTACCAATCCCTATTTCTGTAGGGAAATGAGAGAGAGCAGACAGTAACCCTTCCAACACTTTCCTCTTGTCTCTATATATTAGGTACCTATCTAGTGTTACCAATCCCTATTTCTGTAGGGAAATGAGAGAGAGCAGACAGTAACCCTTCCAACACTTTCCTCTTGTCTCTATATATTAGGTACCTATCTAGTACTACCAATCCCTATTTCTGTAGGGAAATGAGAGAGAGCAGACAGTAACCCTTCCAACACTTTCCTCTTGTCTCTATATATTAGGTACCTATCTAGTGTTACCAATCCCTATTTCTGTAGGGAAATGAGAGAGAGCAGACAGTAACCCTTCCAACACTTTCCTCTTGTCTCTATATATTAGGTACCTATCTAGTGTTACCAATCCCTATTTCTGTAGGGAAATGAGAGAGAGCAGACAGTAACCCTTCCAACACATTATATTTTTCTTTACTAAACAGGAGCCTATTGTACTTTAGCCACGAGTTACTGAAATCCAGAGAATGAGTAAATTCCTCAAACCCTTACAGTTGATTTTCCTTCCACGTAAGAACTGAGTGAGCGAATTCTATGACTAACCCCCCGCCTGCCAACAAACAGGTAAATGACGGGGTTTGTGAATCATGTTCCCTTCACTGATCTCTAATATCAGACAGACGAGCCCTGCAGATACATTGAAATTATAAGGAGCAGAGAAACCACATTGGCTCCATTATTAGGTGGGAAAGGGGCAATGATGAGCCCCCCGGCAGGCGCCTTCTAATAAGTAACGTTTTACCTTATTATTACTGACGCTTGTAAGAAGCCGCATCGTTAGGCATCATCTCTTGTATCAATAATGAAAATAATGGCAGATACTGAGTCGTTAAATAAAAAGTAATAAAAACAATTATCAGTAATAAATGCAGCCAAATAAAATCAATCCCTGGTTATATTATTGGGGGTATTTACTCTGAGATATATATAATATATATATATATATATATATATATATATATATACCCCCATGCATCAGAAATAGAAATTGGAATTGATTGATTTTCCTTTGCCTTTTTCCAGAAGTGAAGTTTAGTTTAAAGGGATTGTTCCCCTTTAAATTAACTGTTAGTATGATGTAGAGAGGGATATTCTGAGACAATTTGCAATTGGTTTTCATTTTTTATTATTTGTGTTTTTTCAGTTATTTAGCTTTTTATTCGGCAGCTCTCCAGTTGGCAGTTTCCTCAATCTGGTTACTAGGGTTCAAATTCCCCTAGCAACCATGTATTGATTTGAATAAGAGACTGGAATATGAATAAGAGAGGCCTATGAGTAATAAAAAGTAGCAATAATATTACATTTGTTGCCTTAGAGAGCATTTGTTTTTAGATGGGGGTCAGTGACCCCATTTGAAAGCTGGAAAGAGTCAGTGGAAGAAGGCAAATAATTAAAAAAAACTATACAAAATAAATAATGAGGACCAATTAAAAATTGCTTCGATTAGACCATTCTATAAAATTACACCTGGCACAGGGGTGAATAGCGAGTAGGGAAGTAGCAGTGCAGCCAGGCTAGTGCTTAGGGGCAGGGCAACCATTGGGGGTGTGGCTTGTAGGGATTGGGCAGATGGGGTGTGGTCTTTGTATAATGGAGTCACACAAAGGGGGCCACAGCAGAGTCTCAGGGGCCACAAGTACTTTCTGCATGGCTCTAAGGGGGGCAAGATGGCACCCCACAAACACTCCAATACTTGTATCCCTGCCCCCCCCAAAAAAATGAGCCCTTTAATTTCTCATGCATTTTAGTTATATGGGGCCAACATCCGTAATCACTGGGCCCCATACTACTACATTAGCAACAGTAAAATTAGAAAAAGTAAAAGGGACCCCAAAGGAAAAAAGTCCCTCGTATGCACAGCAACGCCCCTAATCTCCAAGCCCCTCCCTCTTTTGCTGGGCACCTGACCCTCTGTACCCCCCCCCCCAGATGGTGGCCTTGAGTTTAGGCTTGAAATTTGGAACTGAAAAACAACTAAATGCTACAAAATTCAATTTAGGACAAACCATTGGTAAATTGACCTGTTCTACCAAGATTTGGAATTGCTCATTAATTTCGGCTTTACAGGCCCCCTACACTCCCGGGTCCCCCTGAAACCTCAGAACCAACAACCCATAAATTATTCCCCAAAAAAAAAAAAGAAAATGCGACTGGGAATAATGATCCGACGCTTAGGAGCATATTTATCAAGGGTTGAATTTCGAATTTGAAAAACTTCGAAATTCAAAAAGACCAAACGAAATGAAGTCAAAGTTATTTTTTGGCCGAATAGGTCCGAATTCGAATGGCACGAATCGAAGTAATAGCGCATAGTCCACCAATAGGTTCTAGGAGGTCCCCCATAGGCTAAAGCAGCAATTCGGCAGGTTTTAGATGGCGAATGGTCGAAGTTGAATTTTTAAAGAGACAGTACATGATAATTATCGATACTCAAATTTTTGATTTTTTTTTCAAATTCGAATCGAATTTGGACTATTCCCTAGTCGAAGTACACAAAAAATAGCTCAAAATTCGAATGTTTTGAATTCGAAAATTCACCTCGACCTTTGATAAATCTGCCCTTAAAGTTCATGTGGATTCGCCCCCCTGCGCTGATGGTACAATCGCACTAAATGCGACTCAGGAGTCTCAGCCAAAGTCCAAATCAGTCTCTGCCGTCGGAAAAGTTCCCCTTAATTACTGGAAGCGCCAGTTCTGTTTGCAAACACCCGGTGACCCAGACAATTGCTGTGGGTGATGCTCATTAACTCCAAAAAGCTTTTGTGCGGTCGGGTGGGGGTTGGCGATGACTAAAAGGAAAACTGGCACCCGCAGGCCTTACTCAACACATCCGACACAATCCTGGCCCCGGCGCAGACAAATCGGTCTTCGGAAAAAAAGAACGTAAATCAGTTCATGTGAAAGTGGAGAGGGATTCTGCTTAATTACACAATTTAAAGGAAAACTAAACTCAAGGAATAAATAACATTGTAACAGTCTGGATATTGATTTTTCCTTCTTTTCCCCTGGCACTAAATATAAATTTAGATTTTCTTCAATTGCTCCGACTCTCGTCTGTTTTCCATTGGAAAGAAGAACAATATGAGGGTTAGAATTACTTAAAGGGAAAGTAAACCCACATATAAAGTGTTAGCTAATGAAAGAAAATATCTTTTTAGCAACTTCCTAGTTGGGTTTATAGTTATAGGTCATTGTGTCTGTCTGGCTCTGTCTGTTCATCCATTTTTGTCCTGTTGTTTGTCGCTTGATACAATGTAACAGGAGTCAGTTCTCCTGAAGTTTCTTTCATTAGACAAATTGTCTGTTTTTGGTTGAGCCCAGAGGAATGTGCAGAGGAAGCCGGCGGGTTACAATGTATCACTAATGAAATGTCACTTTGCCTGTGAATCCTCAGAGCTCACACTCAATCAGTATAAAGACACCATAACATTTAAGGATCTGCCCTTCATTGGCTGAAGTCTATTGTCACTCATCTCTCTGGGCCCCCAGGTGTCATGGTTACAGGACGTACAATAAATGGGGCCAATCAGGGCGAGACGCTCAAACAGATAAAACTTTTCCTGAACAATTTTAGCAATTTTTTTTCCTGCCAGAGCAGAAGGAGAGAATTAATGGAAATCCAGGACCTTTGAATGTGAGGAGCGGAGACTTATCTTTTATTAGAGAACTGGGCCGAATAGAGACGAGAAGAGGAAAGTGGGGGGCTGAGGGGATGAGAGACAGAAGGAGAGAAGGGAAAGGGGGTTAGGGAGTAGAGAGACAAATGGGGGAGAGGAGAAATATAGAAGGGGAGAGAAGAGGGAGGATGGGGGAGAGTAAGGCCAAACAGTTGGGGGAGAAAAGGAAAGGAGAGAGGATGAGAGACAGAAGGAGAGAAGGGAAAGGGGGTTAGGGAGTAGAGAGACAAATGGGGGAGAGGAGAAATATAGAAGGGGGGAGAAGAGGGAGGATGGGGGAGAGTAAGGCCAAACAGTTGGGGGAGAATAGAAAAGGAAAGGAGAGGGGATGAGAGACAGAAGGAGAGAAGGGAAAGGGGGTTAGGGAGTAGAGAGACAAATGGGGGAGAGGAGAAATATAGAAGGGGGGAGAAGAGGGAGGATGGGGGAGAGTAAGGCCAAACAGTTGGGGGAGAAAAGGAAAGGAGAGGGGATGAGAGACAGAAGGAGAGAAGGGAAAGGGGGTTAGGGAGTAGAGAGACAAATGGGGGAGAGGAGAAATATAGAAGGGGAGAGAAGAGGGAGGATGGGGGAGAGTAAGGCCAAACAGTTGGGGGAGAATAGGAAAGGAGAGGGGATGAGAAATGTGGAGAAGTAATTAAAAGAAGGGGGATAATGATAATTGGAGAAACAGAAAATGAGGAGATGAGAAATACAGGTTATGGGATTCCCTGTAAATAGAGGGTGAATGAGTAATTTATTCGTGGGGAGGAAAGGAGATCTCACCATCAGTATAGGAAGGGGTTCTTTACTGTAAGGACAGTCAGGTTATGGGATTCCCTACCAAGAGAGGGGGAATGAGTGATTCATTGGTGGGGAGGAAAGGAGATCTCACTATCAGCATAGGAAGGGGTTCTTTACTGTAAGGGCAGTCAGATTATGGGATTCCCTACCAAGAGAGGCGGAATGAGTGATTCATTGGTGGGGAGGAAAGGAGATCTCACTATCAGCATAGGAAGGGGTTCTTTACTGTAAGGGCAGTCAGATTATGGGATTCCCTACCAAGAGACGGGGAATGAGTGATTCATTGGTGGGGAGGAAAGGAGATCTCACCATCAGTATAGGAAGGGGTTCTTTACTGTAAGGACAGTCAGGTTATGGGATTCCCTACCAAGAGAGGGGGAATGAGTGATTCATTGGTGGGGAGGAAAGGAGATCTCACCATCAGCATAGGAAGGGGATCTTTACTGTAAGGACAGTCAGGTTATGGGATTCCCTACCAAGAGAGGGGAATTAGTGATTCATTGGTGGGGAGGAAAGGAGATCTCACCATCAGCATAGGAAGAAATCTAAAAGAGGGGCAATTGATTTCTGGTGGTGGCAAGTTATCAAGTAGAAAAAGGGCAGGGAAATGAAATGATAAAATAAATCATTACAAAGTAGAAGAAGAGCTAACCATCTCCCTTTGCATTAAACTTTGTTATTTCCCCACAATTCCTCGCATTTCACCCCCCTCCGGCAAACAAGTCCATTTATAAGAATGCAATAAAGCTTTGTAGCGACTCCGCACATACAGATCACACAGCGTAATAAACGTTATAAATATTCAGACTCGGCTCCAATAAATAAATCAAGAGCCGATCAGACACAAATAGAAAGGTCGTCACTCGCCCAGAAATGAAAAGATATTTCCCAACCGTCGCTCGTTACATTTGTTACTTTGTTACACAGAGAGGGGTCGGTACTAACTCATTTATACAGGGGGTCGGGATGTTTCTGGGAAATGCATTTAAACATTAGTGAAGCTGCACAATGATATTGTTGCTCTATCACTTGCAGTACCACATCTTACCACTGTCTTGTGCTTTACCATTGACTGCAATAGAACAGCGCCACCAGCTCACGTCTAATCTCTAATATGGAAGCAATTTCAGCAAAGATTCTACTGGAATTGTCACTTCAGGTTTTATTCAATGGAGACATGCAGCTTAGGATGGCAGATTTGGGGGAGGGGCAGGAAGTCTGTGACTCAAGTAGTGGGTGGGACTCGAAAGATGTGATGGCAACTTACAGGGGATGGTGTTAGAATGGTTAAAGCTTATGTTTGCTACTCAAACTACAGCTGTGGAGCAGATACTCGGCCCTCCTGCCCTTCTGTGTGCTAATGATTTCATTGGTTCAAATGGAACCAGAACCAGGAAACAAATCCATATGATCCTGTAACTTGTTCCATGACACCTGCCCATCAACTTCAACCCTCAGTTTATTCCCCTGGAGCTTCTGAATAATCCCAGGACCAGGGAAAATGATCCTTATCTCTCTCCAGGGAATATAGATTAATGTCCAGCAATAACAGCCTCGAATCTGTCAATTGTAACTGCCAGCCCAGCCCTGTCCCATCATTGCAACTGTCAGTGTAAAATCCACTTTAAAAGAAAGGAATAGAAAGAGCCCTACCCTGAACAATAAAATGAAGAGATTATTTATGGCAGCTGAGATTCTAGCTATCTGTATAACAGAACATTCTGTCCCAGTGGCTGCACAGATCCTATCTGATCCCCATTGTAAGCAGCAGTCCTGTCCTGCTTTATGGCAGCTGAGATTCTAGCTATCTGTATAACAGAACATTCTGTCCCAGTGACTGCACAGATCCTATCTGATCCCCATTGTAAGCAGCAGTCCTGTCCTGCTTTATGGCAGCTGAGATTCTATCTGTATAACAGAACATTCTGTCCCAGTGGCTGCACAGATCCTATCTGATCCCCATTGTAAGCAGCAGTCCTGTCCTGCTTTATGGCAGCTGAGATTCTAGCTATCTGTATAACAGAACATTCTGTCCCAGTGGCTGCACAGATCATATTTATTATCAGTGATGTTGGTACATGAGGGCATATGGGAGATGCTCTTAATTATTTTAGTGTGAAGCCAAGTGGAATATTGGGCGACTGATTAAATACAGAGAATATTTTTATCTTCCACTCAGTTGCCCTTTGATATAAATGAAATCAGAGTTTTCAGATGTTGCTGGAAGAGAGTAACGGACATTTCATGTTCCATTTATTCGCCGTTCCACGGAGGAAATGAGTCTGGCAGCCGAATCAAAAAGGATTTCCGAGTCTGTTTCCCTCTGCGATTCAATCTGTCTGAGTTGACGGGGAGTTGGGGTCCAAAATACAAACAAATCTTATCAGTTCAATGAAGCAGTGGGATTTTAATGACTCCGAACAGAAGACACAAACATTGTTCCCTTCCCATTATAAAATAAAAACTGTGCTAGAGAGGGGTTAGTGGCATCTGTGAAACATACTTGGAAACTATGTCAGAATAGACATTTCCCTGTACTAAGCACAATTCAGCAGGAACAGTCCCCTAAGTTTGCTCATAGTCTGTACAGAGAGATCCCATAAAACTATGGCAGCATAGGTATTCCCTGTACTAAGCACAATTCAGCAGGAACAGTCCCCTAAGTTTGCTCATAGTCTGTACAGAGAGATCCCATAAAACTATGGCAGCATAGGTATTCCCTGTACTAAGCACAATTCAGCAGGAACAGTCCCTAAGTTTGCTCATAGTCTGTACAGAGAGATCCCATAAAACTATGGCAGCATAGGTATCCTCTGTACTAAGCACAATTCAGCAGGAACAGTCCCCTAAGTTTGCTCATAGTCTGTACAGAGAGATCCCATAAAACTATAGCAGTATAGGTATTCCCTGTACTAAGCACAATTCAGCAGGAACAGTACCCTAAGTTTGCTCATAGTCTGTACAGAGAGATCCCATAAAACTATGGCAGCATAGGTATTCCCTGTACTAAGCACAATTCAGCAGGAACAGTCCCTAAGTTTGCTCATAGTCTGTACAGAGAGATCCCATAAAACTACAACAGCATAGGTATTCCCTGTACTAAGCACAATTCAGCAGGAACAGTCCCCTAAGTTTGCTCATAGTCTGTACAGAGAGATCCCATAAAACTATGGCAGCATAGGTATTCCCTGTACTAAGCACAATTCAGCAGGAACAGTCCCCTAAGTTTGCTCATAGTCTGTACAGAGAGATCCCATAAAATTATGGTACATAGGTATTCCCTGTACTAAGCACAATTCAGCAGGAACAGTCCCCTAAATTTGCTCATAGTCTGTACAGAGAGATCCCATAAAACTATGGTACATAGGTATTCCCTGTACTAAGCACAATTCAGCAGGAACAGTCCCCTAAATTTGCTCATAGTCTGTACAGAGAGATTCCATAAAACTATGGCAGCATAGGTATTCCCTGTACTAAGCACAATTCAGCAGGAACAGTCCCCTAAGTTTGCTCATAGTCTGTACAGAGAGATCCCATAAAACTATGGCAGCATAGGTATTCCCTGTACTAAGCACAATTCAGCAGGAACAGTCCCTAAGTTTGCTCATAGTCTGTACAGAGAGATCCCATAAAACTATGGTACATAGGTATTCCCTGTACTAAGCACAATTCAGCAGGAACAGCCCCTAAGTTTGCTCATAGTCTGTACAGAGAGATCCCATAAAACTATGGCAGCATAGGTATTCCCTGTACTAAGCACAATTCAGCAGGAACAGCCCCCAAGCTTTTATACAAGACTGAACCATCAGAGTCAAATACAAATAATTATATCTGCAAGACCCTTAAATATAAAGTGACACTTCCATGGAACTGATGTTGTGGACAGTTCCCCTTGTATCAGCATTGGCGGTTCCTGCACTTATGTATCAATGCAAATAGAGAGATAAAAGGGGTCTTTGGGAAGGAGAACATTTGTTCAAATAAAGAGAAATGTTAAACCTTCTGAGGACCCTGAACAAAACCCGCAGTATTATATGTATGTAATTATGTACATTGTGTGTATAGATCAGTATTATAAATCCACACTGAGCAATTGAGCAAATCAGAGGGGTTTATTGCACTCAATAGGGTTTGATGCTTCTCTCTCTGTATAAGCTCCTATTGTATTATTGAACAAGCTCAGGTGTTTCCTACAGAAATAAAATATATATATATATATATACATAATACAGATCTATATTATCCCATATTTGGGGAGGGCTAGAGCGTAAGCTTCTGTTCAGTTCTGCAGGGACCAGATGAGGAAGATGAGGCCCTTTGACACAGATATTGTTTCACTTCGCTTCATATAAAATATGCAAAACACTGAATTGTCCCCTAATAACGACCCACGAAGCTTCCCACTAGCGCAGGTGCCTGATTATAACAGACAATAAACTATAACAGACAATAAATTATAACAGACAATAAACTATAACAGACAATAAATCATAACAGACAATAAATTATAACAGATAAATAAATATAAATAAGGGAAGCAAATCTCCCAATTAGATCAACATCAGGGATAGGAGCACAGAATGGCCCCTCCCAGCTCCCCCAATTGGGGTAATTTCAGCCTGACTGATCCAATGTCACCAATGGGAATGTGTCCCCCAATAAAGTGAAATGAAGTATCAATAGAAATACACAGGGGAATGGGCGTGTGGGGTGCAGGCAGGGTGCTGGGGGTACAGTTTCAGGAGACAGCTGGTTGGTAGAAGACGGAACCTGATAGGGAATTGACGTTGGAGAAGGGAATACAATGAGAGGTGTAATATTGCCATGAGAAAAGAGACACAAGCAGAGCTGGAGAGAGACAGGGGAATGGGGCTGATATCAGGGTACAGTTATTTTGGGGCAATAAAGAGAAACTGCCCCCCTCCTCTCTACATTCACATTGCAGGTTTCCTTATACAGAGAGACTTTTGTGCCAATAATCTATATAAGAGCCAATCAGATGCTTTGCTTCCTATACCTGTATTACACCTGACTCCAGCAGGACAGGTATTACCCAACCTAAATGGGACATTCAGCTGGGGGTCCTGTTATTCTGGAGACCAACTAACGGGCAGATTTTTCAAATGTCGAAGTGAATTTTCGAATGAAAATAATTCGAATTTCAAGCTATTTTTGTGTACCTTGACTAGGGAATAGTCCAAATTCGATTGGAATTTGAAATATAAAACGAAAATTCGAATATCGAAATGTATCATGTACTGTCTCTTTAAAAATTCGACTTTGACCATTTGCCATCTAAAACCTGACAAATTTCTGTTTTAGCCTATGGGGGACCTCCTAGAAACTGTTTCTAAAAATAATTTTTGGGATAAAACTTCGAATCGAATTTGATCTAATGCACTATTAATTCAATTTAAATTTGGCTGAATACTGACCTATTCGATTGAAAATGGACCAATTCGGCCAAAAAAAAACCTTTGACTTAATTTTCGGTTGGTCTTTTTGAATTCCAATTTCGAAGTTTTTCAAATTGGAAATTCGACCCTTGATAAATATGCCCCTACGAGTCAGGCAAGAGTTACGGGAGATATGGGATTTATGGGAGTTACGGGAGTTACAAGAGTTATGGGAGTTACCAGAGTTTTGGGAGTTATGGGAGTTACTGGAGTTACGGGAGTTATGGGAGTTACGGCAGCTATTGCAGTTAGGAGAGTTATGGGGGTTACGGGAGTTATGGGAGTTACAGCAGCTATGGCAGTTAGGAGAGTTATGGGGGTTACGGGAGTTATGGGAGTTACGGGAAGTACAGGAGTTATGGGAGTTACAGGAGTTATTGGAGTTTTGGGAGTTATGGCAGTTACAAGAGTTATGGGGGTTACGGGAGTTATGGGAGTTACGGGAAGTACAGGAGTTATGGGAGTTACAGGAGTTATTGGAGTTTTGGGAGTTATGGCAGTTACGAGAGTTATGGGGGTTACGAGAGTTATGGGGGTTACGGGAGTTATGGGGGTTACGGAAGTTATGGGAGTTACGGGAAGTACAGGAGTTATGGGAGTTACAGGAGTTATTGGAGTTTTGGGAGTTATGGCAGTTACGAGAGTTATGGGGGTTACGGGAGTTGTGAGGGTTACGCGAGTTATGGCAGTTATGGGAGTTATGGGAGTTACGGGAATTACAGGAGTTATGGGAGTCATGGGGGGACTAGAGGGAAATGAGTTTGAAGCCAAGTGATGGTGTCACTGGGGCAATAAGGCATCAGGTGTCACTTACCCATTGTTTCCGCAATTCGGCAGAAAATTCCACCCCGGGGCATGTCGGAATGGGACAGACAAACACCATGAGATAAAATAAAGCGACTCTCTGGGCAGCAGATCTCACTGAACGTTGGGGCACCAGGATCTGATAGAGCAAAGGGCTACAGATCTGATTGGCTGCCAAGCTCATAAAACATTTACTTGCACCTGGGTGTAAACTGATAGTCGGCCTTTCAGGTGCACTGGGGCTTCTCTTGTGAGGGACACAGAGGGGAGGGGGTAAAGGACAGACTGAGAAATAACAGAGAAATAACAAATTCAGGCAGATATTCAGGAGACTGGACCAACCACATAACCAGGATGGGACAGAAAGTTTAATTATGGGCAGGGGGGTACAGAGACTGTAGGTACCAATGAGAAACCAATAAATAAATCATGTGACATTGTCGTTACACATAAAGGAACCACCTGACACCTGAGCAGAGCTCATTCAACTTGCACTACCGTAAAGTAACTGATGGTGGTGCTGTTCAATGATGCGCCCAAGTAGGGTTCTCAATGTAACAAAAAGGAACCTTTAGAAAAGAGTACGAAATGTAGACTGGAGGAGACCCCCGATCCTGCACATGAGACACAGCCCCCACCTCCAACACTCCAAGTCTGAAACATTATAAACATGGGAGGAGGGAGGTGCCATATTGATTCCCTTAGACAGTACAGTATGAGGGTATAGCTTATTGTGTGCCCAGAACATTCCTTCTCTGTATATTTGTATTTATACATATGGGAGGAGGAGGAGGTGCCATATTGATTCCCTTAGACAGTACAGTATGAGGGTATAGCTTATTGTGTGCCCAGAACATTCCTTCTCTGTATATTTGTATTTATACATATGGGAGGAGGAGGAGGTGCCATATTGATTCCCTTAGACAGTACAGTATGAGGGTATAGCTTATTGTGTGCCAGAACATTCCTTCTCTGTATATTTGTATTTATACATATGGGAGGAGGAGGTGCCATATTGATTCCCTTAGACAGTACAGTATGAGGGTATAGCTTATTGTGTGCCCAGAACATTCCTTCTCTGTATATTTGTATTTATACATATGGGTGGAGGAGGTGCCATATTGATTCCCTTAGACAGTACAGTATGAGGGTATAGCTTATTGTGTGCCCAGAACATTCCTTCTCTGTATATTTGTATTTATACATATGGGTGGAGGAGGTGCCATATTGATTCCCTTAGACAGTACAGTATGAGGGTATAGCTTATTGTGTGCCCAGAACATTCCTTCTCTGTATATTTGTATTTATACATATGGGAGGAGGAGGTGCCATATTGATTCCCTTAGACAGTACAGTATGAGGGTATAGCTTATTGTGTGCCCAGAACATTCCTTCTCTGTATATTTGTATTTATATAATGGGAGGAGGAGGTGCCATATTGATTCCCTTAGACAGTACAGTATGAGGGTATAGCTTATTGTGTGCCCAGAACATTCCTTCTCTGTATATTTGTATTTATACATATGGGAGGAGGAGGTGCCATATTGATTCCCTTAGACAGTACAGTATGAGGGTATAGCTTATTGTGTGCCCAGAACATTCCTTCTCTGTATATTTGTATTTATACATATGGGAGGAGGAGGTGCCATATTGATTCCCTTAGACAGTACAGTATGAGGGTATAGCTTATTGTGTGCCCAGAACATTCCTTCTCTGTAATGCATACAATATGAGTGGGATCTGTCATGTTAAGAAAGTATTTTCTTTAGGATTTACAAAGCAGACTGGAGAAGGCGCTGCTACTAGTAGTAAATATTCCAGGAGCAGGAAGGGAATGGGAATGTTTGGAGCTGCTGGGATTCCTATCAGGGATTTAGTAAAGTAACTAGAGGAAACAGCTCAGTAAAGAGCAGATGTATCACTAAATGAAGCAGAGGGGTGACTGGGAGAGTATGTTGCATAATTGTCTGTTAGAAGCACTTGGATTTGGAAGTTTTTTCCTTGGAGCCGGTATGGAAAGAATTAGTCTCATCCCAGAGGAACAAAGACTCTTTGTACAGAAAGCAAACTATGCAAAATGCTTGTGGCTGAACTGTTGCAGCTCCAACTCCTTTATTCCTTCCAATGAGCTAAATTACAGTGGCTACATGTTATTATGGGCAGATATTTCTCTTCCTAAAATGAGAAAAGCACATAGTGTTGTCATAACTTTCTTTTTATTACAGGGGAAACCCACCCATAACAGTATCTGTGTGTAGGTAAGATCAATATCTTATATACAGCACAACTGGGGGCGCTGTTCTGTAGTATCCCTATAGGAAACATTGACCAACCAGCAGGTGGGAATGGGAACTGCACCTAAAACTCTCTGATGAAAACTTTCTTCAGATCACTGGAGCACAGGGGATTGTGGGAAATATTTTCTAAAACTGTTCAATTTCTATGCACCCCACCCACAGTCACACTCCCTTCCCAGAGACTATTATCCCACTGTTACTATAGACACCATCTCTCCCTACTATACCTGCTATCCCACAGTCACACTCCCTTCCCAGAGACTATTATCCACTGTTACTATAGACACCATCTCTCCCTACTATACCTGATATCCCACAGTCACACTCCCTTCCCAGAGACTATTATCCACTGTTACTATAGACACCATCTCTCCCTACTATACCTGCTATCCCACAGTCACACTCCCTTCCCAGAGACTATTATCCACTGTTACTATAGGCACCATCTCTCCCTACTATACCTGCTATCCCACAGTCACACTCCCTTCCTAGAGACTATTATCCACTGTTACTATAGACACCATCCTCTCCTACTATACCTGCTATCCCACAGTCACACTCCCTTCCCAGAGACTATTATCCACTGTTACTATAGACACCATCTCTCCCTAACTATACCTGCTATCCCACAGTCACACTCCCTTCCAGAGACTATTATCCACTGTTACTATAGGCACCATCTCTCCCTACTATACCTGATATCCCACAGTCACACTCGCCTTCCCAAAGACTATTATCCACTGTTACTATAGACAACCATCTCTCCCTACTATACCTGCTATCCCACAGTCACACTCCCTTCCCAGAGACTATTATCCACTGTTACTATAGGCACCATCTCTCCCTACTATACCTGCTATCCCACAGTCACACTCCCTTCCCAGAGACTATTATCCACTGTTACTATAGACACATCTCTCCCTACTATACCTGCTATCCCACAGTTACACTCCCTTCCCAGAGACTATTATCCCACTGTTACTATAGACAACCATCTCTCCCTACTATACCTGCTATCCCACAGTCACACTCCCTTCCCAGAGACTATTATCCACTGTTACTATAGGCACCATCTCTCCCTACTATACCTGCTATCCCACAGTCACACTCCCTTCCCAGAGACTATTATCCACTGTTACTATAGGCACCATCTCTCCCTACTATATCTGCTATCCCACAGTCACACTCCCTTCCCAGAGACTATTATCCACTGTTACTATAGGCACCATCTCTCCCTACTATACCTGCTATCCCACAGTCACACTCCCTTCCCAGAGACTATTATCCACTGTTACTATAGGCACCATCTCTCACACTCCCTTCCCAGAGGTTTTTTCTTTACTATAGGAGCTGTGGGCCTGACAACACAGTCATAATGTGAATTGTACTGAACATCATTTAGATTCTATTAGTATTAAAGGTGTAGAACATCACTCCCTTGATGCTTGAACCCCAAAAGCATGTTACCCGCAGGTACTCCCTTGTGAATCTTGTGCAAAAGGGGCAGTAAATTAAACATCTAATATAAAAAATAGAAATCCTCACCTTTATAGTGGGACTGTATATTACAGGAGTGTGACAGTTGCTGAATGAGGCAGTTGCATCTCACCAAGACGGCAGTTAGGGAATTCCTATGTCTCTGGTACCAGGTCCCATGGCAGAGGGTAAGACTTTGAGAGGTGCCCGGGTTGTGCTGTTGTTGTATAAAGACACAAGACAAAACTGTTGAGCAGCGCACACAGAATAATGAGGCAGCTAAAGGGCGTCTAACAAAAGAGTAATTGTCTCTACACATTCCTTATGAATTTATGGAGGATCAGAACCAATTAAGGCTGGCAATGACAACGGCCTGGAATTTGCCTCTGGACTTTATTGTGGGTGAATTTCAAACACTGGCAAAATATCGACAATGGGAAGTCCAACTTTAAAGGGGAAACTTACCGTTTTCATTGTTTACTTTAAATTGATATGTTTTGGCCTGGGAACTTTATCTGCCTTGTATTGTATATGTTATTCATTTATGCACTGTATATTGTGAGTGGGTCCCTCAGCTCATGTAAGTGACAACAGAGCATGTGTAGTGAATCAGCAGAAATGAAGATGAGAAGCTACTGGGGCATCTTTGGGGGCACAGATTTTACCTGCTAAAGGTTTGTAGGGACATTGGGCTGGTACAGACAGGGCCGCCATCAGAAATTGCAGGGCCCCATAGCAAAAAATTTCCTGGGCCCCCTGGGCTTCACCCACCACAAGCCCCACCTACAGGTCCGCCCTCCCCACCCCCACAGGTCCACCCCCCACCACACACTAAAAAAAAAAACATTGGTGGCTATTGTTCCCACATGTTAATAAAAAAATATTGGTGGTCAGGGCCCCCCCATTAAAAAAAACATTTGTCACTGGGGAAAAACAATTATTGGTGGCTAGGACCCCACATGGGGAAAAACAATTGGTGGCCAGGGCCCCCACCACTTGTAAGAAAATTGGTGGTCAGGGCCCCCCTTAAACATCCAGGAGTTTAAAAAAAATTTGGTGCCCAGGGCCTCACCACACAACAGGGACCACAAAGGGTTACCTTTAGGGGGGCCCTGCCATGTTACACTTACTACATTAGTGGGGCCCACCTGCTGTCAGTGAGCTGCCAACTACAGAAGGGAGGAGGGGAGCACAGGTGGCTGCATCTTCTTCCAGTGACAGCATTTTCTTCCCTTATTGGTCACAAAATTTCAAGTCCTGGTAAAGCTGCACGGTGATTGGATGAGCTGGAGGAGAAGTTCAAACCTCAGCTATCTAATCCCTTAGCAGCTCAACCGGGACTTAAACTCAGTGACCAATAAGGTGAAGTAATGGACAGAAGATACCTCCCCTTGTGCTCCCGCCCTGCCTTCCCGAAGTCAGCAGCTCTCAGAAAGCAGGGGGCCCGGCTAATCAAAGTGCGGCGTGGCTGAGCCCCCCTTACCCTCGGGGCCCCCTACAACTCTCCCCCCTGTCCCCCCCTGATGGCTGCCCTGGGTACAGAAGCCCAGACCATAAACTGTAACATTTCTAGTCCATTTGAGAAGCTTTAGTTCTCTTTTAGGCTTGTGACACACGGCAGATTCGGGGAGATTTAGTCGCCTGGCGACTAATCGCCTCTTCTTCTGGGCGACAATCTTCCCGAACTGCCTTCGCGTGCTTTCCCATCCGCTATAATGAAAAGTCGCCTGCGTTAAAGCACACGCGGCGCTTCGTTTTCTGAAGTCGCCCGAAGTTTCCTCGTGAGGCAATAGAAGGAATGGTATGTGGGGGCGGCACAGCAGGTAAAATAATTCCTCTATGAACTTCCGAACTAAAATGCCCCCTTGTGATGAGAGGTCAGGCTCCCCCCAGCCAACAGCCACTGAGGGACATAGAAATCCATATTCATACCACATTTATACCACATTTATACCACATTTATACCACATTTATACCACATTTATACCACAACCTCATTCTCATGGGAGCTGCCGTATGATTGGCTGAGAGCAGGACTCAGATTCCCATTGAACACCCTCCATGGAGGAAAGGCAAAGCTTCTGGGGGCCCCCATTGTACCCCTATAATACTCTACGCCCGCTCTGTTTTTGTAGAAAGGAAAATGGCATTTTAAGGAATTAAATTTCGGAAAATAATTGTATCAAAACATCTCATGTCAGTGTCTCTCGCACGTGACCCCAAACGACCGATAAATGGCGCAATTACGATGACAAATAAATTTTCAAAAAGATTGTGCGCCATTCGGTGAGTAATGGGGGGTCACAGCCGATCCCCTCAGCATTATTTCCCTAAATAAATACAATTTGTGCTTCTCACACATCCCCAACTCTTCTGTTCATCTGATATCAACTTGTTACATTGTATAGCCAACTCTACACCCCAAAATCCCACCCTATCCCTGTGCCTTGAGCTCTGTACTTACAAAGAGTTTCTCCCAAATCCTCAGCTGGAGCTTCTCATCCACATCCCACTTCCCTCTCTGCTCCGACAGGATAAAAAGCCCCTTTTCTAACATTTGCTCACAAGCCGCTCTGCCCATCACAAAAAAAAAAACCTCCACATACTTTGACTCAGGCTCCCATCCAAAAAAAAAAAAGAGAGACTTGGAATAATTCTATTTTCGTCCAACCATCACACACCAGAAATATTTCAGCCGATCTGCGGCGAGGCCCCAAATTTGAGCCCGGTTGGTTGGGCTTTGAGGAGTGAAATTAGAGACTTGGGTCTAACGGAAAAAAGTAAAATAATAATAATTCAGTAATTTTCTGCTGAGTGGGGGTCTCTGGGATAATGTTCTGGTCTCACAAGGAACACTTTGTGCCATGGGAAAGAGTTTTAGGATTTATACAATATTTTTGCTGCGCAACCCCCTGAACCCTCCGAGAGTTGCAGAAAATCTGGAATTTACAGAATCGGCGTATTTTGTGCAAAAAGCAGGTGCCGGGCAGAACATTCCATCAACCTGGTCCTTTGCATCTGCAAATCCATCTTGAAATTCTACAACCCCCCCCCTCCTGCTCCCCAAGAGCTTATTTTCCTTTCAGGGAGGTGGAATTCTGTGGTTTTTCCCCCTATAAACAGCCTTTGAAACAGGCAGATTCCAGGCAATAAAACTCCAGCTGATGTTCATTCCTTTCACATGCCCCGAACAGCAACTGGGAAATGTATATGTGAGATTAAAGGGATCCTGTCATCTGAAAACATGTTTTTTTCAAAACCCATCAGTTAATAGTGCTGCTCCAGCAGAATTCTGCACTGAAATCCATTTCTCAAAAGAGCAAACAGATTTTTTTATATTTAATTTTGAAATCTGACATGGGGCTAGACATATTGTCAATTTCCCAGCTGCCCTCAGTCATGTGACTTGTGCCTGCACTTTAGGAGAGAAATGCTTTCTGGCAGGCTGCTGTTTTTCCTTCTCAATGTAACTGAATGTGTCTCAGTGGGACCTGGATTTTACTATTGAGAGTTGTTCTTAGATCTACCAGGCAGCTGTTATCTTGTGTTAGGGAGCTGCTATCTGGTTACCTTCCCATTGTTCTGTTGTTTGGCTGCTGGGGGGGAAAGGGAGGGGGTGATATCAGTCCAACTTGCAGTACAGCAGTAAAGAGTGATTGAAGTTTATCAGGGCACAAGTCACATGACTGGGGGCAGCTGGGAAATTGACAATATGTCTAGCCCCATGTCAGATTTCAAAACTGAATATAAAAAAATCTGTTTGTTCTTTTGAGAAATGGATTTCAGTGCAGAATTCTGCTGGAGCAGCACTATTAACTGATTCATTTTGAAAAAAAATTTTTTTTTCCATGACAGTATCCCTTTAAGTCATGAGTGAGAAATGACAGTGCAGCAACTGTATGGGGCACGCCAGCCACCGCACAATAGTCTTCTAACCAACTTCCCCCGTATACATTCATTTTATTAAAGTGCGTGTTTTTGATTGGAATTGCTAATGAAAAGCAATATGTGTCTCTGCTCTGCGGGTTGTGACTCCTGAAGCAATGTAGCAGAAACCAGCTGATTAACAGGCCTGGAGGAGAACTGAGTGGAGGGGAAAAAAAACTGTTTATTTTTCTTGTCTGATGAAGACAAAACCCACATTTGTTTCCATGTATTTGCTGTTTTTGGTAACTACTGTAGCAGTTTCAGCCTTACACAAACAGCCCTGTACATCAGAGAATCCCCAGTGCAACGGAAACCTGCCTCCCCCCAGCCTGTAGAACATGAGCACATATAATATCCTGTATATCACATGCTGGGGGTTACACAGGCCCCTTGTGTGGGTCCCTTTCATCCAACAGTCGCCTCATTCATAAACATAGGAAGCCGCTGTGATACATTGTAACGTCTCATTCACTGCAACAAACTGCAGCTTTCCTATTGGTTACTGATTCTGCACTGCTTCAAGGAGTCAATAAAGTAGAAGTCGTGTAGCCACTGAGCATGCTGGGAAGTGTAGTTCGGCCATTTCTAGAGCACCACAGACAACGTGGGAAACATTTTGTTGAAGTGTTTGGAGAGAGCGCGGGGGGGGGGAGATTGTAACAGACTCCACGTGTCCAGATGCTTTTCAGCGCCGTCTGGTTCGAGGTTTGGGAAGAGGGAACACCCTGCCCAGAAATGAGCGAGTCTGGGGATAATAACATCTTGTTGTGCAGCAGAGTCTCTACTTACTGAGTGGATGGGCTCCTCTGTAATTATCAACATCAGACAAACCCTAAATAAAGGCTCCAGATCTGCACCCCCCCAAACCCAACCCGCACCCTCCCCCCAATGTTTCTCAATGTTTTAACTGTTCTAAGTGCCAATCCCATCTGCAGAATCACTTAAACGTTGTTATTGTGGCTTTCTGTCCCTCTGTTTTGTTTCCCTCCTGTGTCACTTGGAAACTTGAATGTGTTGGCAAAGTGAGTATTACATTCAGAACCACAGATGGACCCTGCCATGAAACAGAGGGAAAGTGAGGGGTACATACAGAATGAGGAACCACAGATGGACCCTGCCCAGACAGAGGGGAAGGTGAGGGGCACATACAGAATGAGGAACCACAGATGGAGCCTGCCCAGACAGAGGAGAAGGTGAGGGATACATACACAATAAGGAACCACAGATGGAGCCTGCCCAGACAGAGGAGAAGGTGAGGGGCACATACACAATAAGGAACCACAGATGGAGCCTGCCCAGACAAAGGGGAAGGTGAGGGGCACATACAGAATGAGGAACCACAGATGGAGCCTGCCCAGACAGAGGGGAAGGTGAGGGGCACATACAGAATGAGGAACCACAGATGGAGCCTGCCCAGACAGAGGAGAAGGTGAGGGGCACATACAGAATTGGGAACCACAGATGGAGCCTGCCCAGACAGAGGGGAAGGTGAGGGGCACATACAGAATGGGGAACCACAGATGGAGCCTGCCCAGACAGAGGGGAAGGTGAGGGGCACATACAGAATGAGGAACCACAGATGGACCTTGCCCAGACAGAGGGGAAGGTGAGGGGCACATACAGAATGAGGAACCACAGATGGACCCTGCCCAGACAGAGGAGAAGGTGAGGGACACATACAGAATGAGGAACCACAGATGGACGCTGCCCAGACAGAGGGGAAGGCGAGGGGCACATACAGAATGGGGAACCACAGATGGACCCTGCCCAGACAGAGGGGAAGGTGAGGAGCACATACAGAATTGGGAACCACAGATGGAGCCTGCTCAGACAGAGGGGAAGGTGAGGGGCACATACAGAATGAGGAACCACAGATGGACCCTGCCCAGACAGAGGAGAAGGTGAGGG